>NC_037683.1:57259908-57498426 GCF_003255815.1 Theropithecus gelada | reverse complement strand
AAAAAAAAAAAAAAAAAAAAAAAAAATAATAATAATAATAATAATTTTTCTTGGAAGCTGAATTGATTGCATTTCTCCCATTGTAACTTAAGCCTTCTAGATTTCCTTTCTTAAAGATATAGCCAAGTTATTCCTTCTGAAATATATAAAGTGGTAAACTCGCTTTCTTCTTTCTTGGTTTTAAAATTATTTTACAAATTGCATTTGTGAGCTACGAATATGATGTTGGTGTTGTTTACATTTGAGAGCAGATTAAATATGTTTTCATTTATATTAATTATGAAACTCTGGCATTGGGGAGTGCTATTTGGTTTTATTTTACTTTTTATATATTTAATTTTTATTCTTGGTAAGATTTGATTATTACTTTGCTCCAAGCTGCTGAGTTGCTCAGAAATGAAATTGACACAGACTCCTTAGTACCAGATATGTTGATTTGAATTAACAACACAGAAGAGTGTTTAAATGAAAATGTAACGTCATTTGATAAATTAACATGTGGGAAAAAAATCCTCAGACTAAAATCTAATTTAACAAAGTTTCTTGAAGTTTGTTTTGTTGAATTAACGACTGGGACACTAAGTTCATTTTGTTGATAATCTTTCAATGCAATAATAATAATAAAGTTGTAAGAGCAACAGGTTACATCCTAACCACGTCCCCTCTGCCTCAGGTACAGAATCTCCAATCTATCTATAACACTGTGTTCCTGGCAGCTATTCTACTGGCAAACTGACAGATCAAGAAAGTTATTATCTCTTATGGAAAAGTCATCTATTTTCTCTCTGGATTAGGCAAGGGACACCTTTTGTGCATCATCTAATATTTTCTGAGAGTAAAATTATACTCTCTATTCCAACCACTGCTGTACCAACCAGTTCTGCATAGGCTTCCAGCACTGTCATGCACATGAACCTGACAGCATCCTACCCCACTGCATCTTGGAGCATTGGTTGAATTTGAGCCATGTGCTTCCATTCCTGGTCTATCTGATACCACATCATGGGTGACCTATGGGGACTACATTCTATTTATGTGTGTGTAAACTAAAAATGTGGGGGATGGGAGCTGATTGGTAAATACCCCCCTGTTTTTTTTCCAGTGGACAGATGGTGGCTAGATATGTTTCTTAACCTTCTCCGGTGATGACTGAGGGATGGAGCAACCAATCTCCCATAGTAGAGAACAACTACATACATTTATTCGCTGGATTTTTTTACTTCACTGTTTTATTCTTGTTCCTCAGTCCTGTTTCCTGGGATTACATTTATGAATAAAATACTCACACATAAACCCTTGTCTTAAATCGGCTTTTGAGAGCACCAGCTCTAAAACAAGCCGTGTAAAACTTGTTTCTGCCACTTATATTACCAGTAATGTGTTGGAATTTAATTAGGGCATGTTTCCTCAAAATTGCACCAGGAGTATCACAATAAATGAAACTTGATGTTCACACAGAGTACCATCTATCTTCATCTGGTTTTAATCTTCTTTCAACTGGTATATCTATGACCTTTGTTCTATTGGCATGCAAAGAAGAACTTTTGGAGAAATATTGTTTGCTTATGTTGGAGAAAGGCATTTTGAACTTTGGATGTCTGGAAATTTTTTATTAAAATTTTAGTTAATTTTAATTTCTCCCCAAACAGTAGTGACATTGTCTGATGAAATTCACACCATATTTTCTTCTCTGTGCAACCCTAAATATTATACATAGAAGAAATAAACTTTAGTTTGAGCCAGGGTTTAAGTTGAAGATGGCTCAACTTGCCAGTTTTGCAAATCACCACAATTTCTTTCTCAAACCCAATTCTGCATCCTGTAATTTCAGTTTTTCTAAGTGTTATGTAGAAGGTATCATTCTAAGAATAAAAATAGTTGTGAATGTACATCTGGAATAAATACATATATAACTTACTGCAGTAAAGCTTTAAAAGACCATAGGCTAAAGTATTTCTATAAGCCCCCAAATTATAAAATGGTCACCCTAGTGATATATGGGTAGTATAGCACTTTATTTATATAGTTATGCAATTTCTTATTCATGTTATTAAATATATTTTAGAGGACAACTTGAAGTTTAAGATAATTACATAGTTTCTTATTTTATTAAGAGATATAAGAGGATTTTTGAAGTTTAGGGCTGAAAACCAACATCTCAGTCACCTAGAACATTTGAATTTATTGGTTGATCAGTGTGATGGTTGAGTGTCAACTTTGCTGGGTGTAGTGGCTCACGCCTCCAATCCCAGCGCTTTGGGAGGCCGAGGCAGGCAGATCACTTAAGGTCAGGAGTTCGGGACCAGCCTGGCCAACATGGTGAAGCCCCGTCTCTAATGGAAATACAAAAGTTAGCCCTGCATAGTGGCTCGTTCCTGTAATCCCAGCTACTTGGTAGGCTGAAGCACAGAATCTCTTGAACCCAGGAGGTGGAGGTTACAGTGAGCCAAGATTGCACCACTGCACTCCAGCCTGGGTGACAGAGAGCAAGACTCTGTCTCAAAACAAAAACAAAAAAAGTGAGTATTAACTTGGTTGGATTAAAGGATACAAAGTATTGTTCCTGGGTGTGTCTGTGAAGGTGTTGCCAAAGGAGATTAACATTTGAGTCAGTGAACTGGGCAAGGCAGACCCACCCCCTGTCTGGGTGGACACCATCTAATCAGCTGGAATAAAGCAGGCAGGAGAAGATGGAAGAGCCGACTTACTGATTCTTTGGCCTTGATCTTTCTCCCATGCTGGATGCTTCCTGCCCTTGAACATCACACTTCAAGTTTTTCAACTTTTGGACTCTTGGACTTACACCAGTGGTTTGCCAGGTGCTCCCAGGCCTTTGGCCACAGACTGAAGGCTGCACTGTCAGCTTCCCTACTTTTGAGGTGTTGGGACTTGGACTTATCCACCACTGGCTTCCTTGCTCCTCAACTTGCAGGCAGTGGGACTTTACCTTGTGATTGTGTGAATCAGTCCTCCTTAATAAACTTCTTTTCATATATACATATATCCTAGTAGTTCTGTCCCTCCAGAGAACTCCAACTAATATGGTCAGTTTTCTGGCTATTTGAAAAACCTAAAACATTATAGAACTCAGAAAATGACAGCATAGTTGGTAGATTATAAAGAACATTTGAAAATAAGTATAAAAACTATTGGGAAGAATAATACTAAAAATTAATATTAAGTATTTTATAAAGTAGGCACTGAGATAAGCACTTTATAGGGAGGTGTTATTATTAGCTCCTTTTATTTTTTTCTTTTGATACATTTTAGATTTATTTTTGAAATTGCTAGATGAAATCGTGTGTATTTATTGTGTACAACATGATGTTTTGAAGTATCTATATTGTGGTATGGTTAAATCTAGATAATTAACATACGCATCACCTCACAAAGTTATTTTCCTGGTATGAACACTTAAGGTATGCCTCTCTTAGCATTTTTCTTTTTTCTTTTTGATACTTTTTTGTGGGGGGAGGTGGGGTCTCATTCTGTCACCCAGGCTGGAGTGCAGTGTTGTGATCATAGCTCACTGTAGCCTTGAACTCCTGGACTCAAGCTATTCTCTCACTTCAGCCTCCTGAGTAGCTGGGGCTATAGGCACATATCACCACACTCAGCTAATGGTTTAAGTTTTTTGTAGACATAGGGTCTTTGTATGTTTCCCAGGCTGATCTCTAGGTCCTGGCCTCGAGTGATTTTCCCATGTTGGTCTTCAAAAGTGCTGGAATCACAGGAGTGAGCCACCATGCCTGGGAAGCATTTTTCAATAATACAACATATCATCATAAATTGTAGTCACCATGCTATACAATAGCACTGATGAACTTATTCTTCCTATTTAACTGTAATTTTGTATCCTTTCACATATTAGCAAATGCCTCCCTCCCACCCCCAACCTTCCCAGCCTCTGATAATTATCATTCTACTCTATATTCCTATGAGATAAATTTTTAAAGATTTTATATATGAGTTAGATAACATGGTATTTGTCTTTATTTGTCTGATTTATTTCACTTAACATAATGTCCTCCAGGTTCATCCGTGTTGTGGCAGAAGACAGGATTTCTTTCATTTTATGGTCAAATAGTATTCCATTGTATATTGATACCACATTTTCTGTATCCATTCATCTGTTGATGGACACTTAGTTTGGTTCCATATCTTGGCTGTTGTGAATAGTGCTGCAATAAAGACGGGGTTGCAGTTGTCTCTTTGACATGCCGATTTCATTTCCTGAGTGTATAGATACAGTAGTGGGATTACTGGATCATGTGGTAGTTCTATTTTCAGACTTTTAGATGTGGGAATGTAAAATTGTCCATCCTACACTCCTCAATTTATCTTTTATTATTATGCTATAACCAGGTACTATGATCTCCACCTGAATATTTTAGCTCTTATGAAGGAATTTTTGTGCATGGATGGATGTTCAAATTGATATTTCTGTGGGGGGATGATCACTGGAGAGTTCTATTTTGCCATCTTCCTCTGCCTTCCTGTTAGTCCCTTTTTAAAGATGAAACAATATTGAAGCTTTAAGAAAGTTAATCAGTTTGCTTGGGTTTATTATTGAGATGTTAAGTTGCAGAACTGAAATGGCCATTTGTTTTCAGACTCCAGTTCTAATACTCTGAATGGCTGCTTCCCTAGAGAAGGCCCAAACATGGTATCACTCTCCCCAGGACAATCCGATTGTGTGGTTTGCTGACCAAATTGACATTTGGTGGCTGTGAAAGCTGACTCATCTGAAACAAAAAACTAAGGACTGTAAGAAAACACTCAGAGAATGAAAAAGAGTCATAAGATCCAGGGGTCAAAGAGAAAGAAACAGAGAGAGGAAAAGTAGAAAGAAAATAGAAGTGAGAAATAAAAGGAGAAAAGTTTCTATTAAATAGTATAAATGGTGGCAGAATGTCCATGGCAATAGTGATTTTTTAAAAATTATAGCCTAATTTGTGGGAAAGAGGTAGAGTTATACTGACCAGTGGTAAGTGGATCTATTATTCTCTTACTGGCTGATAGAGTACAAATTAATAGTGGATTTTAAATTCCATACATTGACCTTCCTTTATTTAAGACAGAAAGGCAGTTTCTATTAAACTGAATCTGATGCCTATTTTTATTAGAAAACTTTGTCATATAGAAAGTTATCCTTCAGATACCTGCAAATTTGTACCACAGCAAATAGCACTTTCTTTAGTGATTCTGATCTTTAGGTGTCATGATTATTCAAAGTTCCTGGCATAGAAAGCATCAGGAAAACTTTGATATGATGCTTCAAGACATCCTGCATTTCCAATGAGCTAGCACTTTTAGTTCTTAAACAAATATGACTCTTAGAAGTAATCCTTCTATTTTTAAATATTCTTTTGACAGAAAAATTTATATTTCAGCCACAGTAAATGTTGTCTGACTATTGGAAGCTTTATTTATTTCAAGTTATATAATATTATTATTAATAAACATTAATGGTAGTGTACTCTAAACTTAATTCCATTTTTTCTCCAAAAAGTCATTCCTGAAATATTAGTTACTATATGTAGATCAATTATATTCCCTTTGATGGATTCTTTGCTTTTTACTTTATGATTATAACACATATTATTTATTAACTTCCTCCCACGGTTTCCTGTTCCCTGTGCATATGTAAGTGTTCCTCTGGTATACATACCTAGAGACTGGGTTGCTGTGTAAGAAATTAAATGCATGTATTATTTTACTAAGCCCTACCAGATTTTACTCAAAATATGTACACACATTTGCAGTACTATCAGCAAGGCAGAGGCAAGATTTCATAAATATTCTCTATATGCTATTTAATAGGCAATTTCTACCTATTTAGAGATATAAAAGGAGACATTGTCATTCTATTTTACATTTCTCTTATTAGCAAGATTGAATATTGCTTGTTACAATTATTAGCTATTTGTTGCTTTCCCCTTCTCTGCATTACATATTTATTGTTTTGTTAGCAATTTTCAGTCGGATTTCCTGATTTGCTCCTGCTAATTTATGGACATGATGTGTATTATAGATATTGTTCTTTACTTGGGTTATTCATATGGTGGGTAGCTTCGTTGAGATGTTTACTCATCTGTTTACATTATCTACAGTGTACATTACTCGAGGGAATTTTGATTGTGATTTAGTAAATTCATCAACTTTTAATTTTCCTTTTATACATGCTTCTAGTCTTTAAAAAAAAATATTTCCCGGCCTGGCACAGTGACTCACGCCTATAATCCCAGCACTTTGGGAGGCTGAGGCAGGCAGATCACTTGAGGTCAGGAGTCCAAGATCAGCCTGGCCAACAAGGTGAAACCCCCTCTCTACTAAAAATATAAAAATTAGCTGGGCATGGTGATGTGGGCCTGTAATCCCAGCTACTCAGGAGGCTGAGGCAGGATAATCACTTGAACCCAGGAGATGGAGGTTGCAGTGAGCCAAGATGGCGCCACTGCACTCAAGCATGGGTGACAGAGCAAAACTCCATTAAAAAAAGAAAAAGAAAAAAAAAAATTCACATTATCAAAGTCATACAAATGTTCTTCTGTTTTCTTACAGAGTTTTACCTTTCACACTTAGGCTATTATTTATCAAGAATTTACTTTTTATATGGTAGGAGCTGAGGATCTTTCTTTTTCCTCTTCATGAAGTGTTAAAATATCCCCAAGGTCATTTAATACTCTTTCCCAATTTATTTGTTGTGCCATCTCTACCATTTTTTAAGTTTTAACATTGTTCTCTTTATCTGTTCTTGTCCCAGTATATTTGTTTCAGTTACTGTCTTTTGAAATGTTTTAAACAGGGAGATTCACCTCTCTTTGTCCTTGAAAAATTTTATCCTATGTATTATCAGACCTCATACTTCCATAAATTCTAGGGAGAATTATTGCTGAGATATTCTTAAAATTTTATTATACTTATTCAAATTTTATTACACTTATACAAATTGTATAATTTGGGGAGAATTCTTTATGATGTAATGCTCTCTTAACAATGAACATGGTATATTTGCTTAGGTCTCTTTAGGTGTTTTTAAAAAGATTCTTTAGTGAAGGTCATCTTATACCTTAAATATTTCCTTTAAAAGATAGTGATAAATTATTATATAGTTTTTATTTTAAAAACATTAAAAATACATTTTATAATTGGTTATTTCTGCTATAGAATAATGCTAATGATTTTTAAATTTTGGATTTTGTATCCTTGCTAACTCATTATAAATTTTTATAACTTTTTTTTTTTTTTTTAAAAACCAGGATCTCTCTGTCACCCAGGATGGAGGGCAGTGGTGCAATCTTGGCTCACTGCAACCTTTGCCTCCCAGACTTAAGGGAACATTTCACCTCAGCGTCATGCATAGCTGGGACTGCAGACATGCACCACCACACCTGATTAATTTTTGTATTTTTTGTAGAGACAGGTTTTTGCTATGTTGTCCAGGTTGGTTTTGAATTCCCGAGCTCAAGTGATCTGCCCCCTCTCCCAAAGTGCTGGGATTACAGGCACGAGCCATGTCCAGCTTTTATAATTTTTCTTTTGGTCATGATAGATGTTCTATGTGAATACTCATATTGTATACAAATAATGTCAAAATCGTTTTTTCACTTTCTTGAATATTATTCTTATGCATTGGACAGGACTTTCAGTGGTTCAATGATTTTTTTCTTGATTTTAATGGAAATTATCATACATTTTTACATTAAATATGAGATTAGAGATTTCTCTGTACATTACTTAAATCAGGTTTTTCAAATTTCATTTTTCTCCATATTTTCTGAAAGCTTTGGTTATGAGTACATAAAATTAATATATGATTTCTCTATCTACTAAGATTACTGTGAACTTTCTCCTCTCCTATGCTCTATTAATATTATGAATAAAATTTTCAGATATTTGAGAAATCTATTTTGGGACAGGTATTCCTTGACATGACTCCTTGTTTTTCTAATATACTGTTGAATTCAGTTAACTAGTATTTTAGTTAGTATTATTTTTGGTCTTATTTCATAAGTGTAAATGATCTGTAATATTCTTTTAATATTCTTTGATTTTTTTGTGTCAAGATTATATTAGTCTCACAACGTGATACTGGTACAAAAACAGACACATAGACCAATGGAATAGGTTAGAGAACCCAGCACTAAGGTTGCACACCTACAATTACATGATCTTTGATGAAGTTTACAAAAATAAGCAGTGGGGGAAGGACTCCCTATTCAATAAATGGTGCTGGTATAACTGGCTAGCCACATGCAGAAGAAGAAAACTGGACCCTCTGCCTTTCATGACATACAAAAATCAACTCAAGATGAATTAAAGATTTAAATGTAAGACCTCAAACTATAAGAACCCTAGAAGAAAATCTAGAAAATATAATTCTGGACATTAGCCTTGTCAAAGAATTTATCACTAAGTCCTCAAAAGCGATAAAAAAAAAAAAAAAAAAAAAAAAAAAAAAAAAAAAAAAAAAAAAAACAAGAAAAAATGACAAGTGGAATCTAATTAAAGAGCTTCTACATAGAAAATAAACTATCAACAGAGTAAACATATGACCAATGGAATAGATGAAAATGTTGGAAAACTATGTATCTATTAAAGATCTAATATCTAGAATCTATAAGAAATTTAATCCCACAAACAAAAATACCAAATATCTTTATTTTAAAAATGAGCAAAAGAAATGAACAGACACTTTGCAAAAGAAGTCATATAAGCAATCCACAAACATGAAAAAATGCCCAATGTCACTAATAATTGGCTAAATGCAAATCAAAACCATAGTGAGATATCATCTCACATGTCAGAATTACATTATTAAAAAGCCAAAACACAACAGATGAGGCTGTGCAGAAAAGGGAACACTTATATGCAGTTTATGAGAATGTAAATTACCTCAGCCCCTGTGAAAAGCAGTTTAGAGATTTCTCCAAGAACTTAAAACAGAATTACTATTTGATCCAGCAATCTCATTACTGTATTTACATCCAAATGAATATACATTTTTCTACCAAGAAGACCCATGCATTTGTATGTTTATTGTAGCACTATTTACAATTGCAAAGACCTAGAATCAACCTAGATGCCCATCATTGGTGGATTGGATAAAGAAAACATGGTACATATACAATATGAAATACTATGCAGCCAATAAAAAGTGAAATTATGTCCTTTGCAGCAACATGTATACAGCTGGAGAACATTATCATAAGCAAATTAATGCAGGAACAGAACACCAAATACCACATGTTCTCACTTATATGTGAGAGCTAAGCATTAGGTACTCATGGATACAAAGATGGGAACTATAGACACTGAGGACAATGAGGGGGCAGGAGGGAGGGGAGCAGGTCTGAAAAACCCCTTATTGGGCATTGTATTAGTCTATTTTCACACTTCCCTGAGACTGAGTAATTTATAAAGAAAGAGGGTAAATTGACTCACAGTTAACTGGGTAATTTATAAAGAAAGAGAGTTAATTGACTCTCATGGCTGGGGAGGCCTCAGGAAACTTACAATCATGGCGGAAGGGGAAGCAGGCACATCTTACATGGTGGCAGGTCAGAGAGAGAGCTAGCAAGTACAGGGAAAACTGCCTTATAAAACCATCAGATCTCATGAGAACTCACTATCATGAAAACAGCAGCATGGGGAAAACTGCCCCTGTGATCAAATCACCTCCCCACGATCCCTTCCTTGACACATGAGGATTATAAAAATTACAACTTGAGATGAGATTTGGGTGAGGAAACAGAGCCAAACCATATCAAGGACAATGTACTATGCTTATTATCCGAGTGACGGGATTATTCACACTCCAAACCTTAGAGTCACACAATATACTCATATAACAAATCTGTAAATGTACCCCCTGAATCTAAAAGTTGAAAAATGAAGATAATATTAGTTTCAAAAGTTTTTTCTATTATTTTATAAAAGAATTTATATACATTAGGAGATATTGTTCTTCAAATGTTTGTGGAATTTACTTTTCAATTGCTGAGTACAGGCTTTTTGCTAGGGTGGTGGTGGCTTGAATGTAAAGCACTAATTTATTTTCTTAAATTGTTACTTTTTTAAGTTTTCTATTAATAATTGAGTACTATATTGATGTTTCATGTTTTTTAAACAAACTTTTCCTTTTACTGATTTTCAACTTTATTGCATAGTTTTTCATAATATTCTTCAATTAAAAAATATCCTTTACATTAGCTTTTTGTACTTTGTTCTAGTTTTACTGTCTCTTTTTGATCTTACCTGTCAGACATTTTCAAAGACCATGCTTCTGCTTATTATTTCTATTTTTTCTTTGTTTTGTTTATTCATGATATTTTATTACTATTATTTCCTTCATTTTGGTTTGAGTTTACTGTGTTCTTTTTCTTGAATTTCTTACATTTACTATTTTGCCTTTTTTCAACTTCATGAGTTTGATTTAATTTCTCTTGCATCTTGGGTTTGTTGTTCTGCTCATTTATTTTCAATCTTTGTTGTTTTGTGATAAATGTATTTACAGCAAAAGTTTTTTCTTTCTTTTTTTAGTTGTATCTCACATATTTCGAAATGTAATACTTCATTGTCAAGAAACAATTAGATTCTTTTCTCAGTACATTAGTGGTATGTGTATTTTAGAAATTTCTATGCATTTGGTTATTTTAAAGCTATTCTTTTAAAATTTTTCTCCGATGTTTTTGCGCTGTTGTTTGAGTATATATAACCTGTAAGATGTGGATTCTCTGGACACAGTATTTGTGCATGTTACATATGGATTTTTAAGAATGTTTATTTTATACATAAGAATAAACTTTATTCAGGGAATATTGGTTGAGGTTTTCCTTTTTTAAAAAAATTGTAAGAAAAGAGGTTTAAGGCTGACAGTTCTGCAGACTGTACAGGAAGCATAGCATTGACATCTGCTTCCAGTGAGGACCTCAGGAAACTTACAATTATGGCAGAAGGCAAGGGAGGAACGGCTGTCTCACATGGTGAGAGTGGGCCTGTTTTTTATTTTGCTTTACATTTCTTTATCCCTCTCCCTTCATACTGTCTCCACATACACAAGCTCACAAGAATATGCTCAGTGGTTGTGATATTTAAATATTTTATATTTTCAAAAAATCTTCTGCTAATTTTAGCAATTTGAGAGTGATATGCTATAGTTGTTCACATGATAATTCAGGTACTTAGGCACCTTAGGTCTAGAATTACTCATTAAACTCGACCTCGATGCAAAGAAACAATGAAAAATGTAACCTTCTTGTATGCCCAGGTGGTCAGTGAAAGCGTTTGGTACAAGCAGAAAATTTCCTCTGCCACAGAGCCCTTTCAAAGTGAGGGTAAATCCTCCTTTAGTTTTGGAAAGATTCTTGGTTATAATTTCACCAACTTTTTAATATTCTTTCTTTACTCTTTATTTTCTCTTTTAGTTTTCCAATTGAATAGATTTCAACACTTCTATTCTATTTTCAAAAATTCTTGTCTTCTTTTATTCTTTATGTCTTTCTTCAACTTTATCTTTTTCTTGTGCCTTCTGGAAGAATTCCATAACCCAATATTCCAGTTAAGTAATGCAATTTTGGATATATTTATTCTGCTACTCCATTGAATTGTTTCAAAAATCTTACCTCAATTTTAGAAATATCTGATTGTCTTGCTGCATTATTTGTTTCAAAATCTTACTTCCATTTTAGAAATATTATCTGATCATCTTACAGCATGCTATAAATATGTCCCTTTTACTAGGTATGTATATTTTACTTTTTTAAAACTTGTTTTAAATTTCTTTACTGTTCCTTTTAGTTAATTTTCCTCAATTAAAAGTATTTCCATTTGTTGTCTTCTAGAATAGTTCTTATCCTATTTAAATGTTTCTTAATTTTTCCTTATGTGCCTATCTCTGTTTCTTGGAAATAAAGGAAACAATGGATAACCTGGCCTGCCATCTATTGGGTGGATATAAATCTTAATGGTGAGTTGAGGATTGCATTCACCACTGCCTTTCCTCCCTATCATAGAGTACTTTCCTACCCAGTCTCTCTACCCAGCAGTCTCTCTACCCAGACTACTGCTCTTGTTCTGGGGTGGCAACCTTCCTTGGTATTTCTCCATTTCTAGGACATATGAGGATTCCTCAGGGGACAGCTGGCTCTCCAATCCTTGTTTCGTCTTTCTACACCAACTGAGCCTCACCGCTGCCCTCAATCCTGTCCTGCAGCCTCCAGTGAGGGATCCAGGTTTCCTGCCCTGTGTTACTAATAAAACGGGCAATGACTTGGGAATAAAGATTTCAGGATAGTACATGGAAGGAATTTGTTGCTCTTAGCAATAAGAAGATGTCTGATATTGTGAAGCAGTATGGTGTAGTAAAAACACCTGAGATTAAAGAAGAGAGGAATCTATTTCTATTTTTTCTTTTATTCATTTGTTTATCAAACATTAATTCATGCATCTGTTCATTTATTTAATGGATACTTACTGAGGACCTATTATGGTCCAGGCACTGTTACATTGCACTATAAATTCAGTAGGAAGCATTTTTTTTTTTTTTTTTTTTTTTTTTTGAGACGGAGTCTCGCTCTGTCACCCAGGCTGGACTGCAGTGGCCGGATCTCAGCTCACTGCAAGCTCCGCCTCCCGGGTTCACGCCATTCTCCGACCTCAGCCTCCCGAGTAGCTGGGACTACAGGCGCCCGCCACCTCGCCCGGCTAGCTTTTTGTATTTCTTAATAGAGACGGGGTTTCACCGTGTTAGCCAGGATGGTCTCGATCTCCTGACCTCGTGATCCGCCCGTCTCGGCCTCCCAAAGTGCTGGGATTACAGGCTTGAGCCACCGCGCCCGGCCGGAAGCATTTTTTAAAAACTGCTTTTATAGTTTGGAGATGTGGGTAGAGGATTCTATGTATAATTTATTAGGAGAGATAAGTGGTATTAAGGAAAACAAAACAAGTATATAATAGAGAATCTCAGAGGGTAGGAGGGCAAGATTTGAGCAGAGACCTGAATGAGGAGAGAATGTGAGTGGGTTCACTCAGTCTCTACCACTTATAAGCCTTGAGACTGTGGGCAAGGTTTGCATGTGAATCGAATAGGACAATGTTTGTGAAGACACATCACATGACACTGAGTAGGCAGTCAAGAAGTCAGAGCTACTAATAGTATACATTATTAATAAATCAAACTAATAATTGATATGCTTTTTGTACATATCAACTAACTTTCCTGTTCTTGACAATTATCTCTAATTTGTTGGAAATTCCAGAGAGATTGGCAGTAACCAAGTAATAAACCTTCTTATTCATTTTGTTTTTATATTGGAAGGTCATTAGTCACAGTCTTAAATATGGACAGTAAAGTTAAAAAATTCGATCAGCAGGAAGTGATGGATCTTAAGGGCCATCCAAGAAAGTTTATGAATTTATGAACTTTATAGTGAGAGGATGACTAACAAAGTCTAGCTAAGTACTTTCTGATTCTAGAAAAAAAAAAGAGAACTTTCTCTCCATCTTTGCTTTTCTCTCTAATATGTTAAATTAGCAAAAGACTTAGAATAATTTGGACATAGAAACATTATAACCAAACTCTCCAGTGCTTTCAGGATTTTGATGTGCATAAATATATGCAGGAGCTGAAAGACACCCATTCCATTTTCCAACACTTCCTTTGCCCTTGTCTACATAGACATTGCACATCTCATTGCTTTGTAGTCACATTTGACCAAACAGGATATTAATTATGTGTCTTAATCTCCTATCGTGAACTTCAGAATGACTGAGTAGATTGACTTCTTCATAAGTCTGTCAACTTTAAGAGTTGAAGGTTTTCCACCAAAGAAGAACTCAAAAGTTTGGACCAACCTGTATAACATCACTTTCTAGAGAAGTGTCCAAAATATTTGGAGAAGGTTCAACAGTGCAATAAATGTATAATTATTGAACTTTGCTACTTTAAAGGAAACAGTACTCATTTAGATGGGTGATCCAAATTTTTACTTTTTTCAGCAAAGGCAATTTTACCTAGATTGTTATATATAAAAGATTAAAAACAGATTTTATTTATTTTATTTTAATGTGGTGGTGAGGGATGGTAATGGTGAAATGCCCACATGCTATCTACTCAGGTTTTCCCTGACTTGCTAAGGCAGCCCCCAGGGGTCCATGGAATGTCATTTGAAAACTACTAATTTAGATATCTGATTTCTCTAACTCTAACTTGCAGGTAAAGAAGAAAAGACAGTTGTGGTCTCCACTGATTCTTTCTTCATCGCATGAGTTTACTATCCTAGATGAATGTATTATCACCTACTATAAATTTTGGTGGTTGAGGAAAAAGACAAGGATATTTAAGTGTTATAGTGAAGCATTTCAGTAACATGTGCAGCTTCCTAGCCACTCAACAATCTCAATTAGAGAGTAGATTTACTTGAGATGGAGTGGGTGAAAGTTAAAAAATCATTCCCTCCCTGCACTAGGTACTTGCCTAGGCATAACAATTTTGCAAGGCTGAAATATTTTGCTTATGCATAATTAGTTGTGTCCACATATCCTATCTTTATTCATTGATTCAGCATACGTATATTTATAAAACCCTATATATTGAGACTTGTATGAGGGCTTAAGTATTAACAAAAAAAGAGAGAGAGAGAAAGAGATAAGTTTCCAGGCTTTTGGCACTTAGAGAAATTATACAATGTATTTTACATTTAAATATTTATAATTATGAAGGAAAAGTATCTTTTGGCAGAGAAAGTCATTATTTTCAAGTTGGCTAGAATTACTAGAAAAAGTGCTTTGGGGGAGGAGGTTCCAAGATGGCCGAACAGGAACAGCTCCAGTTTGCAACTCCCAGCATGAGCGATGCAGAAGATGGGTGATTTCTGCATTTCCAACTGAGGTACTGAGTTCATGTCACTGGGGCTTGTCGGACAGTGGGTGCAGCCCACGGAGCATGAGCTGAAGCAGGGCGGGCCATTGCCTCACCTGGGAAGGGCAAGGGGTCAGGGAATTCCCCTTTCCTAGCCAAGGGAAGCACAAGGGTCAGGGAATTTACCTTTCCTAGTCAAGGGAAGCGGTGACAGATGGTACCTGGAAAATCGGGGCACTCCCACCCTAATACTGCACTTTTCCAATGGTATTAGCAAATGGCACCCCAGGAGATTATATCCCGTGCCTGGCTCGGAAGGTTCCACACCCACAGAGCCTAGCTCACTGCTAGCACAGCAGTCTGAGATCGAACTGCAAGGCAGCAGTGAGGCTGGGGGAAGAGCATCCACCATTGCTGAAGCTTGAGTAGGTAAACAAAGTGGCCAGGAAGATCGAACTGGGAGGAGCCCACCACAGCTCAAGGAGGCCTGCCTGCCTCTGTAGACTCCACCTCTGGGGGTAGGGCATAGCTGAACAAAAGGCAACAGAAACTTCTACAGACTTAAACATCCTTGTCTGATAGCTTTGAAGAGAGTAGTGGTTCTTCCAGCATGGAGTTTAAGATCTGAGAACGGACAGACTGCCTCCTCAAGTGGGTCCCTGACCCCCGAATAGCCTAACTGGGAGGCACCTCCCAGTAGGGGCCAACTGACACCTCATACAGCTGGGTGTCCCTCTGAGACGAAGTTTCCAGAGGAGGGATCAGGCAGTGACATTTGCTGTTCTGCAACCTCCGCTGGTGATACCCAGGCAAACGGGGTCTGGAGTGGATGTCCAGCAAACTCCAACAGACCTGCAGCTGAGGGTCCTGACTATTAGAAGGAAAACTAACAAACAGAAAGGACATGCACACCAAAACCCTATCTGTACGTCACCATCATCACAGACCAAAGGTAGATAAAACCACAAAGATGGGGAGAAACCAGAGCAGAAAAGCTGAAACTTCTAAAAACCAGAGCACCTCTTGTCCTCCAAAGGAATGCAGCTCCTCGGCAGCAACAGAACAAAGCTGAATGGAGAATGACTTTGAAGGGTTGAGAGAAGAAGGCTTCAGATGATTGGTAATAACAAACTTCTCCGAGCTAAAGGAAGAGATTCGATCCCATCTCAAAGAAGCTAAAAACCTTGAAGAAAGATTAGACGAATGGCTAACTAGAATAAACAGTGTAGAGAAGACCTTAAATGACCTGATGGAGCTGAAAATCATGGCACAAGAACTATGTGATGCATGAAAAGCTTCAGTAGCCGAAAAAAGAGTAAAAAGTAGTGAACAAACCTCCAAGAAATATGGGACTATGTGAAAAGACCAAATCTACGTCTGATTTGTGTACCTGAAAGTGACGAGGAGAATGGAACCAAGTTGGAAAACACTCTTCAGGATATTATCCAGGAGAACTTCCCCAACCTAGCAAGGCAGGCCAACATTCAAATTCAGGAAAAACAGAGAATGCCACAAAGAAGAGCAACTCCAAGACATGTAATTGCAGATTCACCAAAGGTGAAATGAAGGAAAGCCAGAGAGAAAGGTCGGGTTATCCACAAAGGGAAGCCCATCAGACTAGCAGTGGACCTCTGAGCAGAAACTCTACAAGCCAGAAGAGAGTGAGGGTCAATATTCAACATTCTTAAAGAAAAGAATTTTCAACCCAGAATTTCATATCCAGCCAAACTAAGCTTCATAAGTGAAGGAGAAATAAAATCCTTTACAGACAAGCAAATGCTGAGAGATTTTGTCACCACCAGGCCTGCCTTACAAGAGCTCCTGAAGGAAGCACTAAACATGGAAAGGAACAACCAGTACCAGCCACTGTGAAAACATGCCAAATTGTAAAGACCATCAATGCTAGGAATAAACTAAATCAACTAATGAGTAAAATAACCAGCTAATATCATAATGGCAGGATCAAATTCACAAATAACAATATTAACCTTAAATGTAAATGGGCTAAATGGTCCAATTAAAAGGCACAAATTGGATAAAGAGTCAAGACCCATCAGTGTGCTGTATTAAGGAGACTCATCTCACTTGCAGAGATACACATAGGCTCAGAGTAAAGGGATGGAGGAAGATCGACCAAGCAAATGGAAAACAAAAAGGCAGGGGTTGCAATCCTAGTCTCTGATAAAACCAACTTTAAACCAACAAAGATCAAAAGAAACAAAGAAAGCCATTACATAATGGTAAAGAGATCAATTCAATAAGAAGAGCTAAGTATCCTGAATATATATGCACCCAATACAGGAGCACCCAGATTCATAAAGCAAGTCCTTAGAGACCTACAAGGAGACTTAGACTCCCACACAATAATAATGGGGGACTTTAACATGCCACTGTCAACATTAGACAGATCAACAAGAAAGAAAGTTAACAAGGATATCCAGGAATTGAACTCAGCTCTGCACCAAGTGGACCTAATAGGCATTTACAGAACTCCCCACCCCAAATCAACAGAATATACATTCTTCTCAGCATCACATTGCACTTACTCCAAAACTGACCACATAGTTGGCAGTAAAGCACTCCTCAGCAAATTATAAAAGAAGAGAAATGATAACAAACTCTCTCAGACCACAGTGCAATCAAACTAGAACTCAGGATTATGAAACTCACCCAAAACCGCTCAACTACCTGGAAACTGAACAACCTGCTCTTGAATGACTACTGGGTACATTACGAAATGAAGGCAGAAATAAAGATGTTCTTTGAAACCAATGAGAACAAAGATACAACATACCAGAATCTCTGGGACACATTTAAAGCAGTGTGTAGAAGGAAGTCTATAGCATTAAATGCCCAAAAGAGAAAGCAGGAAATATCTAAAATTGACACCCTAACATAACAATTAAAAGAACTAGAGAAGCAAGAGAAAACACATTCAAGAGCTAGCAGAAGTAATAAATAACTAAGATCAGAGCAGAGATGAAGGAGATAGAGACACAAAAAAACTCTTCAAAAAATCAATGAATCCAGGCGCTGTTTTTTTTGAAAAGATCTAGAAAATTGATAGACTGCTAGCGAGTCTAATAAAGAAGAAAAGAGAGAAGAATCAAATAGATGCAATAAAAAATGATAAAGGGGATATCACCACCAATCCCACAGAAATACAAACTACCATCAGAGAATACTATAAACACCTCTACACAAACAAACTAGAAAATCTAGAAGAAATGGACAAATTCCTGGACACATACACCCTCCTAAGACTAAACCAGGAAGAAGCTGTATTCCTGAATAGACCAATAACAGGCTCTGAAATTGAGGCAATAATAAATAGCCTACCAAGAAAAGTCCAGGAGCAGACGGATTCACAACTGAATTCTACCAGAGGTACAAAGAGGAGCTGGTACCATTCCTTCTGAAACTATTCCAAACAATACAGAAAGAGGGAATCCTCCCTAACTCATTTTATGAGGCCAGCATCATCCTGATACCAAAACCTGGCAGAGACACAACAAAAAAAAAGAAAATTTCAGACCAACACCCCTGATGAACATGGATGCAAAAATCCTCAATAAAATACTGGCAAACTGAATCCAGCAGCACATCAAAAAGCTTATTCATCATGATCAAGTTGGCTTCAGCCCTGGGATGCAAGGCTGGTTCAACATATGCAAATCAATAAACACAATCCATCACATAAACAGAACCAACGACAAAAACCACATGATTATCTCAGTAGATACAGAAAAGGCCTTCGATAAAAATTCAACACCCTTTCATGCTAAAAACTCTCAACAAGCTAGGTATTGATGGGACGTATCTCAAAATAATAAGAGCCATTTATGACAAACCTACAGCCAATATCATATTGAATGGGCAAAAACTAGAAGCATTCATTTTGAAAACTGGCACAGGACTTCAACATAGCATTGGAAGTTCTGGACAGGGCAATCAGGCAAGAGAAAGAAATAAAGGGTATTCAATTAGGAAAAGAGAAAGTCAAATTGTCCCTGTTTGCAGATGACATGATTATATATTTAGAAAACCCCATTATCTCAGCTCAAAATCTCCTTAAGCTGATAAGCAACTTCAGCAAAGTCTCAGGATACAAAATCAATTTGCAAAAATTACAAGCATTCCCATACACCAATAACAGACAAAGAGCCAAATCATGAGTGAACTCCCATTCACAATTGCTACAAAGAGAATAAAATACCTAAGAATCCAACTTACAAGGGATGTAAAGGACCTCTTCAAGGAGAACTACAAACCACTGCTCAGTGAAATAAAAGAGCACACAAACAAATGGAAGAACATTCCATGCTCATGGATAGGAAGTGGCCATACTGCCCAAGGTAATTTATAGATTCAGTGCCATCCCCATCAAGCTACCAATGAGTTTCTTCACAGAATTGGGAAAAAACTACTTTAAAGTTCATATGGAACCAAAAAATATCCCACATTGCCAAGACAATCCTAAACCAAAAGAACAAAGCTGGAGGCATCACACTACCTGACTTCAAACTATAGTACAAGGCTGCAGTAACCAAAACAGCATGGTACTGGTACCAAAACAGAGATATAGACCAATGGAACAGAACAAAGCCCTCATAAATAATACCACACATCTACAACCGTCTGATCTTTGACAAACCTGACAAAAACAAGAAATGGGGAAAAGATTCCATATTTAATAAATGGTGCTGGGAAAACTGGCTAGCCGTATGTAGAAAGCTGAAACTGGATCCCTTCCTTACACCTTATACAAAAATTAATTGAAGATGGATTAAAGACTTAAATGTTAGACCTAAAACCATAAAAACCCTAGAAGAAAACCTAGGCAATACCATTCAGGACATAGGCATGGACAAGGACTTCATGACTAAAACACCAAAAGCAATGGCAACAAAAGCCAAAATTGACAAATGGGATCTAATTAAACTAAAGAGCTTCTGCACAGCAAAAGAAACTACCATCAGAGTGAACAGGCAACCTACAGAATGGGAGAAAATTTTTGCAATCTACCCATCTGACAAAGGACTAATACCCAGAATCTACAAAGAACTCAATCAAATTTACAAGAAAAAAATCAAACAACCTCATCAAAAAGTGGGCAAGGGATATGAACAGACACTTCTCAAAAGAAGACATTTATGCAGCCAACAGACACATGAAAAAATGCTCATCATCACTAGCCATCAGAGAAATGCAAGTCAAAACCACAATGAGATGCCATCTCATACCAGTTAGAATGGTTATCATTAAAAAGTCAGGAAACAACAAGTGCTGGAAGGATGTGGAGAAATAGGAACACTTTTACACTGTTGGTGGGACTGTAAACTAGTTCAATCATTCTGGAAGACAGTGTGACAATTCCTCAAGGATCTAGACGTAGAAATACCATTTGACCCAGCGATCCCATTACTGGGTATATACCCAAAGAATTTTAAATCATGCTGCTAGAAAGACACATGCACATGTGTGTTCATTGCGGCACTATTCACAGTAGCAAAGACTTGGAACCAACCCAAATGTCCATCAATTATAGACTGGATTAAGAAAATGTGGCACATATACACCATGGAATACTATGCAGCCATCAAAAAGGATATGTTCATGTCCTTTGTAGGGACATGGATGCAGCTGGAAACCATCATTCTAAGCAAACTGTTGCAAGAACAGAAAACAAAACACCACATGTTCTCACTCATAGGTGGGAATTGAACAACGAGAACACTTCCACACAGAATGGAGAACATCACACACCAGGGCCTGTTGTGGGGTGGGGGGAGTGGGGAGGGATAGCATTAGGAGGTATACCTAATGTAAATGAGGAGTTAATGGGTGCAGCACACCAACACGACACATGTATACATATGTAAGAAACCTGCACATAGGGCACATGTACCCTAGAACTTAAAGTTTAATAGTAATAAAAAAGAAAGCTTATAAAAGAAAAGAAAAAAGTGCTTTGCTGTAATCTAATGGAAATAATGATATTCATTCCTTTAATTATATTATTTTTTAACTATCATTTCTACTGTGAAATTTCAGGGGCTGTTAGGAGTAAGAAACTAAATTACCCAAATAAACAAATATTTTATATTATTTATTGATGTCCTCCACCTGTGTCTTAATGCTAGTTAGTAGTCTTAAATACAGAGAAGACAACCAGGTTGAATTCTGAAATCCTATGTGTGAAAAGTGACCCAGCCCCTTCAGATGAAAGGCTGGAAATTGTCTTCACTAGTGATACTAAGTGAAATTCAGCCTTCTCGGTTACATACTTGGAAACTTTTGATGAGTGAGGTAAGCTATTTGTGGCAAGCAATCATGTTCTTTGCATCACTGGTAGCACCAGCCCCATGATAAATAAATAATTTGTATTCAATCCTTTATTTGCTGGCTAATGGTTTGCAAATCAAGACTATTGACCATGAATATCCTACTAAAAGGGCACTATTCCAAGAAGCATAGCTTAGGGGTCATTAAGTTCTACAACTTTCACCATTACCAAAAACAATAACAACAACAACAAAGAAACACCCAGACATTATGCAAGGGCAGTTTCTCTCCTGAATGTTTCCAAAAAATATTATATTCTTCTAATTCAACCCTTATCAGCTCCAGTGAATGACAATTCACAGCTGTTTTTTCTCTGTCCTACTTAAATGCAAGTTTTCAGGAGAGCACAACATTGCCCTTAGACTAGATTCAAAATTTTGTTAAGGATGTTGTGATTTATTATTCAGGATGACTCATATGAAACAATCTCTTAAGAGATGACTCAGTGGTATTTAAAGAAATTTCGTTATGTTAACCAGAAACAATTTTGTTGGCAAGAGTACTTCTTCTTTGAACTGTTTTATAACATTGGCCAACAATATATTATCTGTGACCAATTATTTTGTTTGGTCTGGTGCTGCTGGTCCTTTAGGTGGTGCTTACAAATGCAATGATACTTTATTAGCTTAGGCCTTACTAATTCTTGATTTGGGACAATTTCCAAAAGAAATTAACTGAAGTTTACTTATTCTTGTCACTCAAAGAAATGGATTGCTGAACAAAATAACAGTCTTAGTAAGAGTTTTGGAATTATTTTGATTGATTAAAAAAAATATACTGGCACTTAAAACATCTGTCTGGCTGAAAATTATTATTATTATTATTATCAATATCATTACCTGTACCTTTTAAATTATTGACTGGGTGATCTTAATTTTCTTTTCTGTAAAACAGTAATAATGATTATACCAATTTCTTGTTATTTCAATACCTTCATTCATGAAATTGTGGTACTGATGGAGCCTGCATCATGTAATTATTATGTGTGGTAATGGGTTAATATGCATAAAGTGCTTTACTACCTGGAATATGCAATTCTTCCAAAAGTTGAGCTGTTTTAAAAAGTTATTATTAGCAAGGTGCTCATTACTCTTTGTTAGTAATATAAGATATTATTTCTGGGCCTTGTGCAATCATCAGAGAAAAATGTTAGCTATACTGCTATTAATTATAATGGTGTGAATCAAATTTACACAATTTACAGTGATATAAATAAATATTCTAAAATAGACATTTCACTAACATAGATTTTCTTGGATTAATGAAAAATTCCTCCCTCTGTTACAGTTCTTATGGGAAGAATCTGAATTGCACTTACAAATTGTGCCACAATTATTGTGTTTTATAACCCCAATTGTATGCTGGAAAGAGCATCAAAATGAAAATTGGAAAATTACCTATTAGGTATAGTGCTCACTATTGGGGTGATGGGTACACTGAAGGCCAAAACTTCACCAATACTCAATACATGCATGGAAGAAATCTGCACTTGTACCCCCTACATATCTTTAAAAAAAGTTGGAATAACTGTTTTGTTCCTGATAATTTTTCTAACTTTTTAATCCCTTTTCCTCAGAGCCCTTATCCTTAAGTTTAGTAATAATAACTATCTGAAATACTTTATGAAGATAATATAAGATTAACTGTCGTGCTTCTGATTGACTTTTAGACAAAAGTTTTGGCTTAACCAGCCTACTTTCCTCCTTCTGCTATCAGCATCTGGTGTTCTTTTTTTTCTTTTTTTTTTTGGTGGGGGGTTAACACCTATACTTGGAGATACTGTTGTAATGCTAATTGTCAAAAAAAGTGTGCTTTTAATTTTTAGTAAATTTCAAGAAATGTATGCCTGGAATTATAAACTTGAACTGAGGCACTATGACAAAATGCCAATAGATGTTTTTATATCTCCTGGGGAGCATCTGATCTGGATCACCAGAACTGCACTTATTCCGTTCCTTTTTGTGTCTAGTTCAGTGACTTCCATTGTTTCTGTTTGCTATACCATATTCTTCCAAAAAAATTCCTTTTCTTTGTTTTGTTTTTAGGTGGTTGGGAGTGGGTCACTTAAATAAAGTTGGTTTCTGTTGCTTTCAATTACAATCCCTAACTGGAATAGTGTCCAAAGATAGTATTTTGGTGAGAAAGTTGTGGTTCCAGGAATTGATTGAAGTTAGCCTTGTAAAAGTCACTGAGCTTGTCAGACCTTGGCTTCCACTGAAATTCGAAGTCATTGGGCTTCTTGGTTTTGGAAGTTCATTCTAGCTCTACTACTACTGAAAATGTTTATGGTATAAAATAGAAGATTAAATATTATCTGCATAAACTAAAAGTATTTATATACATGGGACACCTTACTAGGTCCATATCAACAATTACAATACTTTCTTGTGCTGTATTGTTAGATCAACAGAGCACAGAGGAAATGCATTTGAAGCAATGGCTTGAAACAGTAAGAAAACAGTTACATCAGATTACATGAACAATATGACTGACTTTTCCCTTTTGAGGGGAAAAAAGCCTGAGGGAACATTATTGACAGTAGCAAATAAAACTTTCCAGCTTCTGAGATTTTATTTTCTCTTTTAGTTTCCTATCTACACTATAAAAGAGTAGTTAAGACAACTACCAATTAGTTGTCAATTCAGAGCAAGTACAAAGATGGAAAACCAACTCTAAGATGCCCATAGTACTGGCCTCAAAACCTTCTAAACTCATCAAATTGTTCATAAAAGTATTATTAACCTAGCTTGTTATCAATCTTAGTCTTCAGAGCTATCAATTTTTTTTATGAGAGAAGAACTTTTTTCTTTTCTAAGGAATGAGTTGTTATTTGAATTTTCAAATGAGACTCATTTTTATTTATTTTGCCAGGCACTTCCAGCATTGTTTCAGAAGTAAATTATTTCAGAGAGGGAGATGAGATGGGGAGACACAGTCATGCATATGGCCTTTTACTAAGATTCACTTTAGAAATGAATTTTATGGGTTCTTAAAAGGGAAGTATCTTAAAATTAAGGATAGTATTTATTTTTTTACTAAGATTGTTATTAATAGTACATCTAGTAAACAATGATGTCTTAGCACCCAGGAAATATAGGACACAAATATATGTATAGATAAATACATAACTATACAGCTAGACAATATATGTAATGCACCGCTATACGCAAAGCAAACTACTAAGTTAGCACGTTTTTAGAAATCAAAAATTAAAGCTGTGAAGTAGAACAAAACTTCCAAAAATAGAATGAGTGGAAGTTCTACATCAATGAATCCTGTTGAGTTTATTTGAGGCACCATCTTAGAAGGAACGTCATAGTTTGCAGAACTTATAACTTGAATAATATCAAGGGTTCGGTAGATATTCAATCACCTAAGTTGATGTTGATGTTTTAGTCACATTGGTGTTTAATCACATTACCTCTAGCTTTAAAATAAAGGTATGATCATCCTTCATTTTCGCTAAAGAATGGGATATGCTGAACAGTTAATGAAACATTATTCATGTTATGCTGGAGTTAGTCCAAAACCAGTACATCTTATTCTTTACTTATATATTGAAACCAAAATAAGAAGAGGACATCATTAATTTTAAGGCAGTCTTTTTTTATAGGTTAGTTCTATAGCAAAATTATGGAGGACAAAATTGTAACAAGGAATTAATATTTTAAAATAAGTATATTCATGCTAATTTTGAGTATTTGTTGGAAAATTTATGTATTTTGAGACAATATTTTTTTCAAAGCTTTTGGTGAACATAGGTTTTGGAATGTTTCTCTAATTAGATATTCTTATATTCTGGTGTGTCCTGTCCTATCTTATCCTGTCCCACTCAACCTGACTCTACACAACCCAGAGTTGCATAAGAAAGGAAAATTATTTCTGAATCTGCACACCGCTCTGGAAGCTATCAGCTAGATATTTCCACAGATGACTCACTAAGAACCATAGAAAATAATGGTGCACATGTAAAAGAATCAGTTTTCCATTTTTAGAAGAATGCCCGAAGGTTCATCTAAGTGGCTTAATTTTAAAGGCAGAAGAATTAAAGGGCTGCTTGTGATCTTGGCTCTCTTTTTACCCTCAACAAACCCTTGGAATGCTCCCTGATGCCTTTCTTAATGTAGGTCTTGGATCATCAGATGAGAGAGCTATAATGGTGACTAAATCTTTCATATCCTCAAATTATTAATCACTGACCTGCCATTTCCTATAACCAGATATTATAAATTATAACATATTATACATTACAAAAAGATAAAAATAAAAAGATACAAAGATTTTAGTCAGAAGTTCTTTTCCTGTACTCGACATCTTATTTAACACAAAGATGCATGTATGGACAAAAAGATCTTAAATCTTGGTTTTGGAAATGAAATAACCACATAAACATGAAACTCATCAAGTCAACATTGTCTAAGAAATGATCTAGGGCCAATAATAAGAAAAATTCAACTTAAATTTATAAACTCAAAATTTGTTTTATAACTTTTTGTTTTGTTTCATTTGGTTTTTGAGACAGAGTCTTGCTCTGTCCCCCAGGCTGGAGTGCAGTGGCATGATCTCCACTCACTGCAACTTCCACCTCCCAGGTTTAAGCGATTCTTCTGCCTCAGCCTCCTGAGTAGTTGGGATTACAGGCACATGCCACCACACTCAGCTAATTTTTGTATTTTTAGTAGAGACTGGGTTTCACTATGTTGGTAACACTGGTCTCGAACTCCTAACCTCAGGTGATCTGCCCACCTTGGCCTCCCAAACTGCTGCAATTACAGGCGTGAGCCACTGCACCCAGCCCAGAATCATTTCTTATGGTTCTAAAACCATTATAATGCTCATTATGAATGTATCAAGGTGCTGCCACATCAGAAATCATCCACAAAAATGTTAAATAATGTTTGGTTCAACTTTAAAAAGACAAGTAAGGAAGTGAATATATTTTACTAAGATTTGGTAGTCAGGGTTAAAACAAAAAGGATATTCTGATTAACTGCTAGTTAACTACATTCCTTAGTTTATGAGCATTTTTGTTTTTAGATTGTAATTTAAGAATTTACTTAAATGTTAGTTGGTTTAACATTTGTTTAAATGTTAGTGTAAAAAGACAGTGCTGAAGTAGAACAATAGTAGAAATTTCTGTAAGACAACTTCTTAAAATTTCAGTGCTGTGTCTTAGTTATTAAGTTATTCTGGGCAAGTAATACCCTATCTTCAGCTCTCTATTTTCTTGTCTATGAAATGAAGGATTAGAAGTTACTTCCAAATTCTAAAATTATAAGACTCTGGATAAAAGTGCTCCACTTTTATCATCTTTTTTCTTATGTTACTGAACCTCGCTGTTTATAGAGACTGTATCCTTTTAAGAACAGGAATGAGGGAGCCCTCAGTTTTTAGCAGCTAGTGCGATGCTAGTGTGCCGAAAGTGTAGAGTAAATTTTCTTGTCATTTGTTTTAAATAGCAAGAGTCTAGATAAGATTTTGTATATTCTATACTTCAGACACATTAAGCTTTTACTTCCTGTTACCAAAAATATTTCATACTTTATAAATAAAATATGATTAAATACGCTGAAAATTTTCATGGTTCATTTAGCCAACAGAAGAAATCAGTTTTGTATGTACAAGAATAGCTTTTCTCCTACTATCTTGCTTAGGAAATTGAACCTTCTTACTTTNGGCCGGATCTCAGCTCACTGCAAGCTCCGCCTCCCGGGTTCACGCCATTCTCCGGCCTCAGCCTCCTGAGTAGCTGGGACTACAGGCGCCCGCCACCTCGCCCGGCTATTTTTTGTATTTCTTAGTAGAGACGGGGTTTCACTGTGTTAGCCAGGATGGTCTCGATCTCCTGACCTCGTGATCCGCCCATCTCGGCCTCCCAAAGTGCTGGGATTACAGGCTTGAGCCACCGCGCCCGGCCAAACCTTCTTACTTTCATACATTATTTGTGAATGTAATCAATATAAAGCCTAAAATCCAAGGGACAGAATACTTTACCAAGGGAAATTTCAATACATGTCAAACAGAAATGTAATGCAAAAACACTACCTTTAGGCTTATGTAAAATACAATGAAGCCAGATGAGAAAGACTGAAAGGGAGAAATGAGGTTAAGGAAAGAAAATCCCAAGTGTGTTAGCTGTGAGCAGTCTATTCAATAGATGAGACTGGCACTGTTGCAGGCTACCTGTTCTCACGGCCCTCTCTCCTTGTTGGTGGAGCTTGACTGCAGTACGCAGCTAGTGAATAGCTCACCCCTTTGATAACAAAACTTGAGAAAGTCTTCTGGAGGCTTTTGGGAAATATTTATCTCCTCAAAAGAGAGGAGAGGAGGAGAGAGAAGAGAATGAAGGGGAGAGGGAGAGAGAAAGAGATACACAATTCTCTTAAGCTGTATTTTTTCTACATGAGATTTCTGAAATTGTGGCAATCATCTTGCAACATAAGTAGACAAAACAAAGAACTAAGATGGTAATCCAGTGGAATGGCGGAGCAGGAAGATAAGAAGCCTGGATGCCTGGATCATTGAATTAATCCCTGAACGACCTACCTTTGACTTTGTGTTGTGGGAGATAATTTTAGTTATTCTTTAAGCTATTCTGGTTGACTATTATGCTGCTAGCAGCTAAAAGGGGTTTAATTCCTCTATCTCTAGTTACTTGCTCACTCTGGGTATCATTTGACTTTTTCCCATGGAGCATGTCCAATATTTACTCCTCTAAATTGTTTTAGGTTGGGAGAACTGGGTGACTTGTTGGAGGTGGAGGTGGCCTTTTCGTTCCAAGTTTTATTCCCTGTTGTAGCCTGAAATAGTGGTTTTGACCACTCTGAATGTTCATATACCTGTACTCAGAACATTTAATTGGATATACTATAAAAGAAACAAAAACTAAAGCTCAGTGATTACAATTGTGGCGATAGTGTTATTATCTGTAATATTTTATAGCAGAGAAAAGGAGAGATGACATTCTCTCTGATTAGTAACCAGTGCTTTAAAGAAAGTGACTAAAATGATTTACTGAAGACCTACCATTAGATCACAGCATATTATCATGAATGAGTCATTTAAGTTGTTGTTTCCACATTGCACAAAGGACTTTGCCCTTGTCAGTGCTGATTTTGCTTGTTGTCACATTAGTCACTTGTTCAGTTATTTTTGGTTCTCTTAAATTTTCTAATAATCCCTAGTAGAATTTAGTCAGCGGAATACTTTTGTTGGATAATATATTCATGAACACATCTAAGGGTTGGACAGAAGAATTTTAATTTTTGCTAATTAGTATAAAACTTTACTTCATTTTTTCTCAGATCAGTTAATATTTATTTTTGCATCTCAGATGACTCTCTCTCCAGCATTTCAAATCTCCATTTTATGAACTATAATAAAAATACCCGATGATTCTTGTTTTTGCCACAGATATTTTATTCATTCAATCAGAAATATATTTCAGGCATCTAATTTGGGCTAATTATAATGTTTAGTACTGAGATATACAATGGTGGAGAAATAAAATTTATTTCCTGTCCTCACAGAACGTATAGTCCAGTGTCATTTAGTTTATATCAGGGTTTTGGCATGATTTTATATAACTGATGACAAATGCACTTTTTTTTGGAGAAATAATTGCCTAGTGCCTATGGCTATGGTCTCTCTTCTTAAGTCAGTTGTAGAATAGGCTTGAGTAAAGCCCAATTTCAAATTGGTATAAAGGAATGCCTCCATTACGGAGAAGAAAGCATTTTGTTTTCATCTGTTCTCATGCTGCTAATAAAGACATACTGGAGACTGGGTAATTTATAAAGAAAGGAAGTTTAATGGTTGGGGAGGCCTCACAATCATGGCAGAAGATGAAGGAAGAGCGAAGGAATATCTCACATGGTGGCAGGTAAAGAGAGGAATGAGAACCAAGTGGAAGGGGTTTCACCTTGTAAAACCATCATATCTCATGAGACTTATTCACTACCATGAGAACAGTATGGGGGAAACCACCCCCATGATTCAGTTATCTCCCATGGATCCCTCATACAACACATGGAAATTATGAGAGGTATAAATCAAGATGAGATTTGGGTGGAGACACAGCCAACCCACATCACATACAAATAACTCACTTTTACAGTTTACAACAAAACAAAACAACAACAAGAAAGCATTTTCTTCCAGAGGAGGCATAAGTATGCATTTTAAGGTATCAGGAAAAAAGGAGAGTGTTAAGCTAAGCAGATAAATATGAGTTTATCTTTCCATTTGACCTTTCAGCAGTATATGGCACAGTTGAATACTTCCTCTCTCTTTATAATTGTCCTTGGCTTCCCCTACACAAAATTCTTGAATTTTATCCACTCTCTATCGCTATTGTTTCTTAGTTATTTTGAAGATCTTCTCCCTTTGATGGATTTTTTATTTGTTTCTATCTTACACCCTTTACAAACAAAAACTGGGCAATGTTGTCCCTTCCCATGGCTTCAATTGCTATCTAAAAACTCATGTTCCCCAAGCTTTTACTTAGAGTGTGTTGTCTCTCCTGAACATTAGCCTAGACCCACAAATTCCACTGACTATTTGATGTCTTAACTTGGATATTTGTCTGGTCCCTGAAAGGTCAACATGTTTAGAATATTTTCTCTAACCTCTTCTGCTTTTATCAAAAACCATCACCTTTCTTTCTTTGAAACTGGCATCCAAAATGTCACCAACTCCCTTTAGTACTATCTCTAACATTACTCAGTTTCAACCACTTTCCTCCATGTCCCTCTTCAGTATGCCAAGTCATACCCCGAATGTCATCACTCACCTGAATGACTAGACTAGTCTCCTAACTGGTTAGCTTCTTTAATGCTACTCATGATTCTCTATAACTTATTCTCAACCTGGAAAGCTGAGTGAACTTACTGAAAGACAAACCTAATTTACTCTCTTCATGATTAAAACCTTCTCTCATAAGTTAAAATTCATCTTCTTAACATTACTTAAAATCTGACCCTTCTAGTTTGCATCTTTCCCTGCCTTCTGCAATGTACTTTGCTATGAACTACTTAGCAATTGCCTGAATGTATTATATTACAGTACCTTGCATCTCAAAATTTGTGTGTGTGTTTTCTTGAGCATTTTTCTTTTTAACTGGGTAGCTGCTGTATGTATTTCAAATCTGCTTCTATGTTAAAATTCCAGAAATTCTTCATGGATTATCCTTCCACCCTCACCTTCATGAAGATGGGTTTGTGTGTCCTTGCAATGATTCTCTTAGCACACTATATTATAGTTTCCATATTTGTCTTTGTAGCATACCAAACAGTATTATCTAAGAGAGCAAGGAATAGGCCTGAATTGTTGAATATTTTACCCCCAGCACAATACTGGCACATGATCAATACTTACCCATTATTTGTTTAATGAAACATTGAAAAATAAATCAAATTAATTATTAATTCAAATACAGAATAATGAACAGAGTCATGCTAACATTGAGATGTCTTTCTCTCTATTTTTGTAATGCTGAATAACATTTCATTTGGCATAGAGAGTTACTAAAAAATGTCAAACTGAATTGTCGAATTTTAAAATCTAAAACTCATGAATCACATTTGTGTTTTTTTTTTTTTCTTTAACCTATCTCTTTCTCTCATGTTTAGTAAGTCTATGATTTTTCCAAGTATGTTAGTTGGAAGGTATAAAATAATCTCTTACGTCTGTTTTTACCCCTTGCAAAATTTTATACTCAGTGATCCCTGAAGGAGATTTCCTAGTGTATAGAAATTATGTTAACCTGGACTGCCATTCTGTTCTTTTAGTTCCAGATGAAGTGTGGCTCTCAGATTTCCCACAGAAAGAGAAGAGAAAGAAAATATGAGAGATGAAGGAAATGGACTAGAAGCAGTAGGAAGAGAGTTTAGCGACACAATTTTGATGATGATTTGCTATGACGTTCTTCCTTCTCCTGTGTTTCTTGACACTCTCTAACCCATAAACCAGTCCCCATATCAGTAGTGACTCTTTGTTCATGCTGAAATTTAGACTTCCCACATGGTCTACGGCAGTAACTTGCAAAGTGATTCACACAGTGACTGTGGCAGATATGTGTAATTTTTTAAGAGTTTCCTAAAGAGTCCTGATTTGTAGCCACTTTTGGGCACCATTGACCATACAGTCTCTTCTCTGCATACTGCAGACTAAGTTTCTGAGCCCCAGTGGAGAAATGTCTGAAATTTTTTGCACAGGTCACTTAGTCTTTACAATTTAGGAATTATAAGTTTATATAACTCTCAATCTATAGAAAAGAGAATTCTCTCTCTAAAAATCTATATAGAAAATTCAACTAAATACCACAAATTTTGTAAGGGATGTTCTATAGGATTTACGATATTTTTATTGGTGTGGCAGTGTATACATATATATACACACACACACACCTGTCTTATTTTTTCTATTATATACAAACTACTTTGATACGAGATACACTATCTTGTTCTTTTTGTATCCCAATATCTAGCAGAATTCATAGCACACAGTAGATGCCCAACTAAAATGATTTTTAAATAAAAGGATTAATAATTTTTCTATTCATATTCTTATCCTGCTTTATACAAGGCTTTTTACCTATATTATGCCATTTAGGCCTTCAAGCTCATAGAATTGATTCATCATTTAAAAAAACGTCAAAGTGTGTCTGGTGCCAATTCATAAAATATGGCTTTAATTGATTGTCTCTTGTAGACGTGCCTTTAGAATAGTTCTTTGTACCCACTATATGTCCTTCTCTAATATTCATGATTGGACAACATCAGTCCTTGGATGGATCACTGAATGCTATAATCATAAATTGGTAATGCATTTTGCACTCAGTTGTTCATTATGCTTTGATAGTGGAAAAAGAGTTTCTTTAAAGTCTGAATGAATTATCACCAGTGGCTCTTTTTTTGCCAAGTGCCACCAACACTCAATTACCCAGGAACTGATTCTGTAGTGTTCAGGTTATACAGGCCATTACCTCTTCCCCTCTTCTTGATGTCTACCTTTGCACCGTTTCACTGCTCATTAGAGTGTCTGGAGAGAAAAAAAGCACTTGAGAAGGCAAGGAAGGTGAAATACAGGTTGGTCATTTTGTACTTGTTAGTAGCCCTGATAAAAGGGTTTTGTGAGAAATGTGATTAGTGAAAAGTAGTGGGATACAGTCTGGACTGTGTTCTCTATATGTGGGTCATATTTCTATCTTACATCATCAATTATCTTAGAACATTTATAATTTTCTCACAGTAAAAGTTGTTTAAAGACACAAAATCTGTCTCTTATTCTTTTCATAAAACAATTTAATGACACACTATAGATGTGTGTTCTCTTATATTTGGGACACTAAGTTTGCGCTATTTAATACATTTAAAAATACCATATTTGTGATAGGTAGGACCATCCTAGAACCCGTACTTTCTATTGCACTTTAGAATACTTGGTTAGAGCATGGTGAGCTGAATAGAGCTGCCATTCTTGACATTTTTATCCAAAGAAGCTATCTTTTGATCCAAGGAACTTTGTTTCATCTTCTGGAAGTCCCAATTATAACTTAGTTTGCATGTCTTCCTGCAATTATCATGGATAAAATATGTTGTGAATTTTGATTTTGGGCACAAATAAAGAATGTGCTTAAATAATAATTAAATCCCTGTGCCTTCATTCATTTTGTCTTCTGACTGGAGACAGGGAATTCCTGTGTCTCTTTCTCATAGTCTGATGTAAATGATCATTCAGGTGACCTTTATATTTAGCAAAAATGGGAGTTGAACATGAATGGTAGGTGTAGTTTATGATTCATGAGATAATTTAAGAAGAAATGGTGAATAAAGCAGTGACTACCTTTTTCTCTAAATCATCTGGGAAAAAACACGGGACACATTTATTTTCTTCATGTTTGGATTCTAAATTATGAAATCGCTGCTGTGTTGTAATATAGGTTTTCTCTTAATCATCATTGTCCTTTAAAGTTCATTTTTTATAATTGAATATTCTAAAATGTTGCACCACATCCTTATCGAAAATGTTAGGAAAATGACCAGAAAATATTCCAGAAGTCCATGCAACTCACTTCTGGAGAAGAGTCACTAGGATTTTACAAGGTTTATACTTCTCTTTGGAAGTGCTACATATATTTCTGTTTTTTCAGATACATGGAAATGTAAGCTGGATGGTCTCAAATTATTTTTTAACAATATTTTGGTATGTTCTGCTTAAACAGTAGTTTTATTCCTCTTATCTTTTCCTTTCTAATATATTAAAAAAACTCCTCAAATGTTTAAGTTCTCTTTTAATTTTTCTTTTTTATCTCTGTTATAATTTGCTCTTTGCAGAACTTGTCTGCTTTAAAAATGTATGCATTGCTGTGTGTATATATATATATATATATTTATAAACACTATATATTTACACACACCCATATACATTTATACACACACAAGTATGTATTTCAGGTAGTTTGAGATAATCTGGGTTTATCTCAAGCCCGTTAGTTGTAAAGTAATGAACATAAGCACTAGAACTTACACAGATGAGCAAATCATAAAACCAAGTGTCAAACTTAAGTAGCTAGGAAACAAAGCTCTTCACTTTTTTTTTTTTTTTTTCCATGAGGACTAAGCTGGTAATCAGTCATCTCCTCTAACTCTTTTTCCTTTACATGACTGGAACAGTGATATTGCACATCTTAGGTTTTACTCTCCTTTTGCCTATTCTATCCCTGTTCAACAAATATTTCTTCACCACCAAGTTCATATGGAATTCTTCCTCTTAACATCCACATAGAAATTTCACTTTTGCTTCATATACTGTTTGTATCACCTCAACCTTAACTTATTCAGTGTTATATTTCCTTACATGTTTAGTACAGCATTCCTTAAAGTGTTCTATAGAACAGTTATTCTATAATACAGTCTCGTAGCAAACAGTTTCAAGGCTAAATGTGACAAGTGCTATATATTTCATACGTTTCTTTGACATTTATAACAAATGTTAGCGTATTATAAGATGTGAAGCATCCTGCAACAACTCAATCTAACTTAACTTTGTAGCAATCTTCATTTTATGTTTTTTTAACTTTTTTTTTTAAAGTATCTGATAATGTCTTATGTAGACTTTGGTATATGCTAATTTTGGGTGCGATAAAGAAAACTTTTCTTAATTATCAGATTGGTTATTTCACATATCTATATTAAAAGTTAATGTCTTTCACATTATTTTAATATAAAAAAGACTTTTCTTCTTACAACTTGATTTTTACCAAACTCTTTTACCAAATAGTTATAAACATAGCAACTCCACTTTTCTCCCAATGAATAGGTAGGGTTGTAGACTCCTCTGGTAGATCACACATAAACTGGTAGTTCTTTTTAATTAATTTTTAAATTTTGAATTTCTGTTGGTACATAGTAGGTGTATATATTTATGGGGTATATGAGATGTTTTGATACGGCCATGCTATGTGAAATAATCACTTCATGGATAATGGGGTATCCAGCTCTTCAAGTATTTATCTTTTGAGTTTCAAACAATCCAATTATTCTTTTAGTTATTTTAAAATGTTCAGTTATTATTGATGATACTCACTCTGTTGTGCTATCAAGTAGAAAGTCTTATTTATGTTTTCTAACTTTTTTTTTTTTTGAATGTTAACCATACCCACCTTCTCTCCAGCCCTCATTACCCTCCTCAGCCTCAGGTAACCATGCTTCTACTCTCTGTCTCCATGAATTCAATTGTTTTGATTTTTAGATCCTACAAATAAATGAGAATGTGCAATGTTTGTCTTTCTGTGACTGGCTTATTTTCACTTAACATAATGACCTCCAGTTCCATCCATGTTGTTGCAAATGAAGGATTTCATTATTTTTATGGCTGAACAGTACTCCATTGCATAAATGTACTACATTTTCTTTATCCATTCATCTGTTTTGGACATTTTGGTTGCTTCCAAATCTGAGCTATTATGAACATTGCTGCAACAAATGTAAGAGTGCAGGTATCTCTTTGATGTACTGTTTTCCTTTCTTTGGGTTATATACCCAGCAGTGGGATTGCTGGATCATATGGCAAATCTATTTTTAGTTTTTTGAGGAACCTCCAAACTGGTCTCCACAGTGGTTGTACTAATTGACATTCATACCAACACTGCATACGGTAAACTGGTAGTTCTTATTAAGAATTAGGTAACTATTCTGAGCGCAATAAAAATTCATTAAAAAGTGCCATTTTTAACAAGAGCGTAATTCGATTATTAAAATAAAACAAAATGCCAACCAGAAGTTATTAGCTGCAGTGAGGAGAATGGTCTAGTGTGAAAATTAAGGGAAAAAAATGAAGAAGGTAAAAAATGAGGCTATTTTAATAATCCAGGAGAAAGTTTCAGGTTGTGTGGAATAAGGTGTAGGTGATGTAAACTGAAATAAGTGAATAGATTTTAGAGATGTATAGGAGGTAAAAGAAACCAGGTGAAGCAATTAAATATAGAGTAATAGTGAGAAAGATAAAGGTGGGGTGCTACTATATTTCTAGCTTGAAAAAGTGTTGATTAGAATTAGAGAAGTACTGGGATTGGAGGGGGTATGGCATGCAGAAAACTGTGCTTTAATTTTTGACCAAGTTGAATCACAGTTGACTTTAAGAATTCAGGGTGAAGTTGTTAAATAGGCAATCAGATATATTGACCTTTTTTTTCCTCAATAGAGAAAAAATGAAAACAAGTGAATTCATTAGAATATAGATGGCAATTTAAGTCAGGACCATGTGTGAAATTATTTAATATTTAAAAATAAGCAAATAGATAATTTAATTTATTTTTTAACTTCATTTTCTTTTCACATGCCATGAGATTATTGAGCTACACTAACAAACACCACATTTCTTGCTATTAGTGACTAACCTCCTATGAAGATTTGTATTCAGCTAAGTGGTAATTATCTCCTAAAATACACCAAAATGTTTCTAACCTGGTGATTTTAATGTTTGATTTTAATACTTGTTATCAGTGCATTCAGCAGAGATGATTGCCAGTTCCTGGAAATAAGTTTTCATACACTCAAACACCTTTGCTCTGTTTTAAATCTAATTTCTCTATGTATGTACTATCTATGATGCCCTCTTGCCTACTCAAGGACATCATTACAGATTTTCCTCTTTTTTTTGCCTACATTATCATTTTTTCCTCTCTACCAGATCAGCATGTGTGTGGTTTTGCACTGGATTAATTTGGCTAAGCTGTAAATAAGTTTGCAGGTTAGTGTTGATCAAGAGAGATTTGCTTGAGATTTAGAAGGTTGAAGTGATGCATAAAATGTTATTATCTGAAGGTCAGTGGGAATAAATGTGGTGAAAGACATGTGCATAGATACCAGTAGGTTTCAGATTTCCTCTTCTCTTCCTTGTTATGTGAAACAGATGCAGAGGTTTTTGTAGGTTTCAGCTTGCCTACCTCTCCTCTTCTAAGCACTTCTTTCTGGCTACCAGTCCTGTTGACCACCAGTAGCCTGAGGCCCAAAACCATGTGCAAAAGTTGTAGATTTCATAATCTTCTCCATTAGCTCTCTCTTGCGGTCCCACTCAAACAGCTGGATGTGCCTGACTTTCCAGATTTCCTCTTAAATTCTCAGTGTCCAACCACTCCAGTATTTTGGAAGGCGGGTTAGTTATTTAGTTACTTTCATTTTAACCTCCAACTTCCCCTTTTGGATGCCTACTTCCTCAGATTCTCTCATAAATATGTAAAGTTTTATTCCTAGAATCATTTATTGTATAATATTCTTAGTGGTTTTCTTTCCCTGAGTGAATCTCGATTGATGAAGTATATAATTACGTTGCTCTAGTATTAATGGGGAGAAATCCTGAATTGCTCTTCCAGTTACAACCACATTTCATTACTTTTCCTTGGGTCAAAATTTCTTGAAAATGTTTTTATACTTGCCTTCTCCAAATCTCTTATTCTCTCCCAACCTATTCTTTCATTTCTATCATATCACAGAAATAATTGCATCAAGGTCAATTACGATATCCACACTTCCAAATCAAATGGTCAATTTTATGCCTTCTGTTACTTGAACTATTAGCAGCATTTGATGAAGTTGATTACTCCATCCTCCTTGGCATACTTTCTTCACTTGTCTTCTAGAATACTGTACTTTTTTTGGTTTTTCTCTTATCTTCCTAGTTACTATTCCTCAGTCTTTTGTCATAATTTCTTTTGTTCCCCACACTCTCTTAATAGTTGAGTGCCTCAGGGATCAATCCTTGGTCCTCTTCTCTTCTCTGTGAAGGCTGACTCCTTTAGTGATCTAATCCTGTCTACTTACTGATGATGCCTCAAATTTTATATCCAACCCAGAATATCTCAAAATACAGACTAGTGTATCCAACTGCATATTCAGTATCTCCACTTGGATATCTAACAATCATCTCTAAATCAACATATCCCAAACCCCTATTTGGACTCTTTTTCCACACTCAGATCTATCTGTAGCCTTCTCCATTTCGTCTAATGGAAGCTTTATCCTCTCTGTCATTCTATTCAAAAACTCTAGATTAGTCATCTTAACTATTCTCTTTCTCTCACATCTGAAATGACTAGAAAATTGTGTTGACTCAACCTTTAAAATATATCTAGTATTCAAACACACACTCTGCACCACTGCTCTTGGTGGAGTCACCATCTTTTCACCCGAGGTTACTTTAGTAGGCTCTTATCAGAATTCTGACAATTCTTACAAATTTGTATATCTGCAGTTTATTACAAGCACAACAGCCATATGCCCTTTAAAAACATAAGATACATCACTCATTCCCGCACTCAAAACTCAGCTGGTCTCCATTTTTAGTCAAAATAAAGCTAAAAGTCTTACAATGGACCACAAGATCCTACATATAGTGAGGCTTCCTCACTTATCTCTTTGTCCGCATCCCCTACTTCTGTGCTACAACGTCATATCCTTCTTTACCGTTCCTCGATCAGGCTACCTTCTGGCTTTTGATGCAATTGATAATTCATTTCTCTTAAAATATCCATTTGTTTAACTTCCCCACCTCTTGTACACATTTACAGAAATCTGATTTTCTTAATAACACCTTTTCTGACAAACCTAATGCTACCTACCCTGTCCCAATGCTGACACTTGAATGCCCCTTTCAACTAGTCAATTTTTTTCTTTTTATATAGCATTTATCACTGTTAATACAAGATTCAATTTACTTACTCATTATACTTTTTAATTTTCTGCCTATCTCAGCTAAATATTAAATTATATTTGGATAGATTCTTCATCTGTCTTGGTCATTGATATATGCCAAGTGCCTACAATGGTGTGTGACTCCAAATAGGTACTCAGCAAAGATGTGCCATGAGATTTTTGTTAAAGACACTCTTATTACAGCAGCCTTTGGATATTAGCTCTAATAATATTTTTCTTGGTATGTAAGAGATATAATACAATCTCTATTTTCAGTATCTTTTGCTTCTTGATTTATGAAGTTGTCTTCTATGTAATTTAGGAATGCTTTGATATTGCTTATTTGTCACTCTTATCCTAACCCTGAAAAAATATAGGGGAGTTGGAAATCTCCTTTGAATATGAGAAAGAACAATTTAGAATGTAGAAAATGTTGACTTATAGGTTTTCATTGTTACTCACCTTTCATACCGATCTTCCTTTCATATGGCTGGCCAATAGCCATCATAGCTTTTTCTGTATTATTTTATTCCTTACATTATTAGCTGAAGTGCTTTACCATAACACTATTCATTGTCAAATTGTACCTCTCTGATATTGTAAATACTTTTGATACACTCTCCTACCATTCTCTTTGTTAACACTCCAATAATGGAATGAACCCTCGAGGTTCTGGTTATGCCCACTAGGTTATGACCTCCTCTCCATGTAAGCACTTTTAATGTTCTCAACCATATGCCATATGCCATACATTTGTGCTTTGCCACCTCAGTAAGTGAATAACATTTGTCTCTCAATGCAGAGAAAAAAATGTAATTCTGCATTATTTTAAATCTAGAAAATATATAGCTGTATATTTGAGTTAAATATCTATGACCTATTTTACCTATAGCAAAACCACTTAGTGTGTTTTAATATTTCTAAGCTTTTGGAGAGTAAGAGAAGAACATTGTAAAAGAGTAAATTTTAGTAATTAAAACTAAAATGACAAATTGGGAATATTTTAATTATTTCTTCAATGTGAATTATATGGCAAATATTTTCTAAGTGGTAATGATTATTAAAATGAAGGTGAATATTAGAATTGATTCATCTCTGGAGGGGAAGTAGAAAAAAATTCTAATAGCACCATACACAGACTCTAATCATTCTATGTTGGACTATTCTTGTAGTTCACTTTTTTTTTTTTTTTTTTTGTAAGACAGTCTCACTCTGTTGCCAGGCTGGAGTGCAGTGGTGCAATCTCTGCTCACTGCAACCTCCGCCTCCCAGTTTCAAGTGATTCTCCTGCCTCAGTCTCCCGAGTAGCTGGGATTATAGGCGCCTGCCAGCTCGCCCAGTTAATTTTTTTTGTATTTTTACTAGAGATGGGGTTTCACCATGTTAGCTGGTCTGTCTTGAACCCCTGACCTCAGGTGATCCACCCGCCTCAGCCTCCCAAAGTGCTGGAATTACAGGAGCGAGCCACTGCGCCCATCCATAGTTCACATTTTTATTGAACCATTTCTTTCCCAACCTTAGCAATAGCTGTTGCCTCTTACATCGCATAGGTCAGCCAGGCCCAGTTGCTGTCAGTTTCTCCAGTAGACTTGGTGGTTGCATGCCAGACATTGTTCTTACTATTCCAAATAACCTTTCTGACTTTACCTACAATTGCCCCCGTTGTTTCTGTTTGCTGGCACTTATTTATCTTTTAAATTTAAGTGTTGTTTTTTTTTTCCTGACGTCTACTGGGGAAAAGTGGTAATTCTTCCCTTTGGAAACTTCACATAATTAACTAGATAATAGTGAGTGCATATAGCTTATTTCTTTTTCCCAATTAGACTAAATCTCTTAAAGGAAGTTGCAATATCTTTGTTGTCATAATATGTCCAGAACATAGCACATGCAAGATATGGTGTAGTTATTTAGTTAAGTCTTCAGGTGACTGATATAATGGCTGAATGAGAAAACCATGAAATAATAAAGAAAATAAAGAATAAGTTGAACAATTCTGGGTTGCATAGAGAAGACTAGATGTGATTGATACAATTAGCACTGACTTTCCCTTAAAGTATACAAAGATGCAAAAATGGTCACAGCATTTTAAAATAAACTCAAATAACTATCTTGAAAGAAAATAGGGAAACTGTGTTGATTCTTCAGTATGCCCTGAGGTCTAAATAAAAAAAAAACCCAAGATGCAAAGAAACCATAACCTGATAAACTAAGCAAGCTTTCAATTCACTGGAAACTATCTTTGGTTTGAACCAAGATTTCTGGTCCATTATTAGCAGCAGCTTATTTCTGTCTGTATTCATTTAAAGACTAACCTCCCAGTACAAACAAGATAAAGAAGGGAATGAGTGAGAGCCTGGATACTTGGATGCTTCTTTAAAAGCATTAGGAAAAAAAAAAAAAAAAAAAAAGCTTCAGAAACAGGGATAGAACACAAGAGTGTTGGGATTACATATGCCAGGAAAGGTCTTGAATGTTTTATGTGGCTAGGAGATAGAGCAACTGCATTTTATTCTCTTGGTTCATTAGATAAACTGCATTTTGAGCAAAAAAAAAAAAAAAAAAAAAAAAAGATCCACTTATAGTTTTGTGGACCAAGAGTTGTTGCATGTTTGTTAAGTCTCATCAACTGCGCTAGATCCTATACAGAGCAACTTGACATTCAGATTAGATTATAAGATCCAGAAATTGTTAGTATGTCTCTTGTATGAAGAGTAAGTGAACAAATGACACTTCACTCACACTTTCGTCATCAGACCCTAAACTGATACAGATTTTGCCCACTCAAAGAGATGGAAATAAAACCTTTAAAATGGGGAAGGGATATGCTAATGAGAGAGAAAAACAACATTTCCCTGAAGACCAAAAAAAAAAAAAAAAAAAAAACCACAAATATCTGAAAAATGACTTTTTATGAGAAGTAGATGGAGACTTGAGGAGACATCTGCATGGGGAGATCTAAAACATGGAGTAGACAGAAATCAAGGAGGAGAATTAACTTGAGCATCAGAGAATAAATCTTCCCCCTTATTTTAAATTCACCATTGAATGAACAAAATAATACAAAAATAAAAGGAAAATTCAGCATTTTTAATGGAAAACATGGGAGGATGCCATCTACATGCCAGAAACATCAAGGATGGGGCTATATTAAATGAAGACAATGGGGAGTCCCTTACAAGTCTTTTCTAGGGAAAGTAATATGGGATGATAAGAACTAAGCAGAGATGGTCATGGCAGAAACTAATTAATATTTTCCTAATCAATTATATTAAGACTGTAGTTGAAGATGGGTTTTTAAACATAATGAGGGAAATATATAAATTCTTTATGACTATAGAACAGCAGTGTTCAGAAGGTTACTTAGAGAAAACAAAAGCAGGCATGTCTGTTTCAAGCAGAGTGATTACAGGGTATTTCCAGACATAGAAGCAATAGGAATAGGGGACAGAGACCCAGGAAGTTGGACAGACACCCCATGTGGAAAATGGAGAATAGATCAGAGTAAAATAATTTTAAAAGCTAGCTCCTATCACAGAAAATTTACCCATCAGAAAGGACAATATGACTATAATGGCTCTAAATGAGACAAGCAGTTATCTCACAAAAGGAATAAACTTGCATTAAGCCAGTTTTCAGCTAGAGATCTGAAAAGAGCTTTAAATAGCTTCTAAGAAAACACTAAGAGGATCAAAGTAAAATTCATACTTGTAACTGCTAGTCTAGAATGTGCTTTCTCTTCAATTATGTGTAAACAAAACAACACTGAGCAGAAACTTTTATATGAAAGATAAATGTAACACCTGAGGTAAGGCAAGAGTAGTTTTGAGAAAAAAAATTATGAGAGTTAAATATTTTAAAAGAAATTTCATGTTGTGTTCCTAAAATAATTTTAAAAATATGGACTCTGAAATAACTCAGGTTCAGATCAAGAAAAAGGAAAAAAATACACTAGTAGATAGCTCTTTACAGGAAAGAATAAAAACAGCCACAAAATTATAATAGCAGGATTAAAGACTGAAACAGAAACAATAATGGTAAGAAAATCCGACAAGTTATATGTGAATGGAAAAAGCTTAAGAGGCTTTCATAGAATGTATAAGGAAAGAAAGAAAGAGATGAAATAAACAAAGGAGAGGCTAAGGAAGAAGCAGAGAATAAAGATCTAAAATATGAATAATTATTTCTTTCTGAAGAAAAGGCCAAAGTAAAAAGAACTGAAACAATATAGGAAGAAATACTAAAAGAAAAATTTCCAGAGGTTAAAAGGAGGCTGGGAAGGGTAATGGGGGAGGGAGTTATGGGGAAATGGGAATGGTTAATGTGTACAAAAAAGAATACTTAGAAATAATGAATAAGACCTATTATTCACTAGCACAACAAGGTGACTACAGTAAAAAATAATTTCTTTCTTTTTTTTTTTTTTTTTGAGAGGAAGTCTTGCTATGTCACCCAGGCTGGAGTGAAGTGGCATGGTCTTGGCTCACTGCAACCTCTGACTCCCGGGTTCAAGTGATTCTCTTGCCAAAGCCTCCTGAGTAGCTGGGACTGCAGGCACGTGCCACCATGGCTGGCTAATTTTTTGTATTTTTAGTAGAGATGGGGTTTCACCATGTTAGCCAGGATGGTCTCGATCTCCTGACCTCATGATCCACCCACCTCAGCCTCCCAAAGTGCTAGGATAACAGGTATGAGCTACCATGCCTGGCTGTCAAAAATAATTTCATTGTACATTTAAAAAGAAATAAAGAGAATAATTAGATTTTTTATTAAACACAAATGCTTAAGGTGATGCATACCCCACTTACCCTGATGTGATTATTACACATTGCATGCCTGTATCAAAATATCTCATCTAACCCATAAATATATTTACCTACTATGTACTCACAAAAAATAAAGTAAAATAAAACGATAAACAAACAAAAAATCCCAGATCTTGAATTTGAAAGCAGTTCATTATATGGTAGTAAATATTGATTTTTTAAAAGGCTACTTATGCCTTGAACTATTTTACTATTTTTTTTTAATTTCTGAGTTTTAAAAATTGTATAATATTTATACAGAAAAAAACAGGAAGAAAAATCAGAGCTGTAAATTTGGTCTAATACCAATTTTGAAATATGAGAGGTATCAAGTAATATATAAATACTTGAAAGAATATTGCTGTGAACAACAACACAACATATAATTAAAAAGTCTTTATATGTGCAAACATATAAGGACATTTTTCTTTTTGGAGCTAGGAGAGAGGATAACCTGGAATTGTAAACCATTTACTATCAGTATCACAAGAAGTAGCAGAAAGCAAGGTAGACAAAGTTCAAATATACTCCATTTGTATTTTGGTTCTATTCTTTTATTCAATCAATCAATCAATCAATCATCTATCTTTAGAGACAGGGTCTTGCTTTGTTACCGAGGCTGGAGTACAGTGGCACCATCATAGCTCACTGCAGCCTGGAACTCGTGGACTCAAGAGATCCTCCCATCTCAGTGTTCCAAGTAACTGGGGCTACAGGTGCATGCCACTACATAGGGCTATTTTGAAATTTTTTGTAGAGATGAATTCTTACCATGTTCCCCAGACGAGACTAGAACTCCTGGCTTGAAGGAATCCTTCTCCCTTGGCTTCCCAAAGTCCTGGGATTATAGGCGTGAGCCGCCACACTTAGCCTGGTTATATTCCTTTAAATCCAGCATTGGTGGTACTATTGTTGATGACAATTGGAAATTTTATACAGTCAAGTATTTTGAAATTGAATAGTAAATACCTGGAGAATTAAAAATAAGATAATCACATTGTATATTAGTAGGGTAAAATGAAAGTGCATCCTCCACACATGCTGATAACTTTTCGCCACCAACACCCTTGTCTCTCACGTTTGCCCCCCTTGCTCCATGGTTTTCTGTGGAGCCATGGGAACTTTCTGAGTCTACACATAAGGTATCCTGAGTGTGCCAGGAATGTAACACTCTCAGAGACAATCCTTATTCAATGAGAAATAGAAATCAGTGGATAAAATCCTCAACTGTCTTGTCCCTCAGTGAAACAATGCTGAGATATAGTCATTATCTTCCTCAGAGAATTTTAATTAGGATTGACCCTCAGTTTCTCACACAGGTACTTCCTGCTTTCACCTGACTGTTCCCAGCCCCAGTTTGTTCCTTCCTTCATTGTACTTTCTGTGATCACCTCCCAAATAAACAACTCTAGGGTACTTTGGGGGAATCTAAACTAAAACATAGAAAATAGAATATAGAAATCAAGAAAGCATTTTAAAAAAGAAAATAAGATAAAATTAATTTTATTTTGACAGTAATTTAAATTCTCTAACTGGAAAGAAGATCTTCAGACTGGATCAAATTTCACACTGTGTGGGAGAGACAGTACTGAAAGCAACTGACAAAGATAGCTTCAAATAAAAAGAGTGGGCAAAATTTTGATTAAATACAAGGCAAAATAAGGATATGTTAATATAAATGATAAAGCATTCAAGGCAAAATATATCTTTTAATATAAATATTATCATTTAAATCTAAAAGTTTTGTATCAGACATGGATTCATAACTTTCATTAGCTTATTACTGTCATTAAAAGGAACAATAAATTAAATATTCACAAAGGGAGGAATAATTTCACAGATTGAAAAGGCATAAACTACCAAGTTATATATTTGTAGATAACACTTAATTGTATATTGACAGTTGAGTATGTTAGAAATGCAGTAACATCCTAGATCCTTCAATCTATTAAACTTTAATAATATTAAATGGTAAAAGAAATCATGCTAGTCTATTCAGATTGCTATAACAAAATACCATAAACTGGGTGAGTTATAACTGACAGAAATTTATATTTCATATTTCTGGAGGCTTGGAAGTCTGAATTGAGGCAGGTTTGGTGTCTTGTGAGGGCTTACTTTCTGGTTCATAAATCACACCTAGCTGTGTCCTCACATAATGGAAGGGGTGAGGAAGCTCTCTGGGGCTTCTTCTATAAGGACACTAACCCTATTTGTGATGCCTCTAATCTCATGACCTAATCATCTCCTAATATACTCTCACCTTGAGGACTAGCATTTCAACATATGAATTTTGGGGGACACAAATCAGGAACAAGTTGTGGATTCCCTTCATTATACTTTTCATTAAATGTCACTCTGAACATTTTTGATTCATATGGAAATAAGACCTAAACTATTAGGAAGGTTTGCATCGCACTGTTTCTCAAGGTAGATAATCAAATTACGAACTAGAAAACAAAAGACAACGAACTGAGAAACTATTAGAACACAAGTAACCAAAGTGAACAAAATTTTCAAATATTCTAAAAATAAAATAAAAAATAAAATTCTATTCATAATAGCATGGAGATCTTAAAATATTTGTTACTGATATGAGGAAATTTACCAAAAAATTATTATTGAGTGACATATAATAAGACATAGAAAAAAGATATCTTACTTTAGATTTAAAAAACCTGAGTCTTGAAACATTTCAAAAATCCACAAATGAATTATGGGTTAACATATTTAAATAAAATGTATTTTGGAAATTGAATAAAGGCTTTCTAGATTAGTTTATCTGGAAGGACCATAAAGTGTGGTAGAACTAAGAATTTCAGGAAATTTTTAATAATACATTCTACTAAAAATATAAAGTGTGTCATATTAATTAAAAGCAGCATAGTACAATTTTTGAAAATCAGACGATTTTGTATATGAATTTAAATGTCACCAATATGCAGTTAGATCAGTACCTTAAAATACAAAGTAAGTATAACTAAGATGAAGAAAATTATTTAAAAAAAATTAATCAAATAAGGGACCCAGGAAGGATAGGCTCAGGTCAGCAAATGTAACATTGGGTGGCATGTGAAGCTCTTTGTGTGCCTTTCCCAACAATGCTTGGTGGCTTGTAAGGCTGAGGTTAAGAACATCTGAAAGCAGGTTATTAGGGAAAACTCTGAGCACTGAACTGAATATCCATTTGCTGTCCATCAGCACAAAACCTTGTGTGTTGTATTGATGACACCAAATGGAAAGCATCTCAAGCTATGAGGACTGAAAAAGAAGTCAGGAAACATGAAGTTCTTCAGGTTGGAGCACGTTGTTTCTCCTCATTAGGGCAAATTATGAAGAGTAGGAATTAATTTTCCAGCATTGTGTATAAAGAGAATTTGGTTTAGAATAAAATATCATAAAATAAATACACAAGCAAAAATTTTAACATTTCCTAGAACTCTAAAGACTTGCATTTCTGGAATTATAAGAGCCAGCCAAATGCCTAACAAAATGAAGAAAAATGTTCACTCTTGTGAATTCTTAGAATACCAGCAATAAAGACGAGATTCTAAAGAATTCTGGAGAAAAGTCAATCAAGCAATCAGACAAACAAAATTGGATTTTATTAAAGAATGAAGGTCACAATGGCATTGAATTTCTCATTGGCAAAACTGGAGAATGGAAGACAACGAAGCAACATTTTGAAAATCTATAATTTTAATGTAATTTCTCTGGAAGCTCATCCAAAAAATGGGAGGTCAAGAAAGGAGAGAAGGGAAGGGAATTTACAGCGTGATGTTGAGGGGAACTCCCAGGATAGTCATCATTTGGAAGGGTAGAGTGAGAGCTATTACAACAGGATATTGGAGGACTCCAGGGTGGATGTTTCAAAAGGAAAAATATCTCCAGGTGTTTGGCCCAATGGAAATAAGTCTTAGTGTTCTTTATGAGAGTTTGGGGATAAATTGAAGCTAAATACATAGAAAACTAAGGAAACAGAAATACCCAAGAAAAATAGGGAGAAAATTTTTAAGAGCATAAATATAATTCTAGTGTACATTTTGCCTCATAATAGTTTTCATTCACCCAGTTACATAAATATGGATACCAAACACTGAGTTAAAATAATATTCAAAGTGATATATATGATAATTGAAACATCACATTTTACCCATATCTAAATACAATTATTTGTTAATGAAAAATAAACACTTATAAAATTTTTACCAAAAGAAGCAAAAAACAGTAAAAAAAAAAAAAAAAAGGAATGCTATACAAGTGTATTGAGAAGGTAGGGGATGAAAAGTGTGTATGCTGGAGAAGAGTTAAATGTTAACATTATAATGTATGAGTTAATACATAACTATTTTTAATTTTAAAAATATGAAAATATTGATTTCTGTCTCACACACGCACACGAATACACAAACCTGTTAAAACTGTTGAAGGCTATTCTCCCCGTAGAATGAGATTTAAGGGTAAGTAGGGTCCAGGAGTGAGGATTGTGGGGTTTTTATTTTTTTATTTTTGCATCATACATTCATATACTTTCATCTTGCATAAAAATGGTGTAATTTGTAGACGTTGTTTTATATGTTTTTTTTTTTTTTTTCCTGTGCTTAAAAGTTCCAGATTACCACAACACACAGTTCCTCTCCTTGGTAAATAACCTAGGGAAAAGGTTAAGAACCTAAGTATGTGGGAAATATATTGTATCCTGTCAAGGATACCTGGGCATAAATGCGAAGGGATCATGACATCACTCCCACCTTGTGAAGTCAGCTCGTCCATTGGCCTGGTGGGCAGTGGGCAGGGAGATGTGGGTAGGGGGTGGGAGGTAGACTAGAAGAAAAGGAGAAGCCTTGGAAGTTATCAATCAGCATTTTTTTTTTTCTCAACTTTTATTTTAGGCTTAGGGGGTACATGTGCAGATATATTACATAGATAAATTGGTTGTCACTGGGGTTTGGGATACAAATGATTTTGTCATGCAGGTAGTGAGCGTAGTACCCAATAGGTAGTTTTTCAGTCCCCCCCACTACACTCCCCTCTACACTCTACACTCATATAGGCCCTGGTGTCTATTGTTCCCATTTGTGTGTTCATGTGTACTCACTGTTTGGCTCCCACTCGTAAATGAGAACATGCATTATTTGATGTTCTATTTCTGAATTAATTCACTTTGGATAATGATCTCCAGCTGCATTCACGTTACTGCAAAGAACAAATTTCTTTTGTGTGTGTGTGTGTGGCTGTGTAGTGTTCCATGGTGTATATACCACATTTTCTTTATGCAGTCCACCATTGATGGGTATCTAGGTTGATTCCATGTCTTTGGTATTGTGAATAGTGCTGTGATGAACATATGTGTGCATTTGTCTTTATGGTAGGATTCCTTTGGGTATATACCCCATAATGGGATTGCTGGGTCAAATGGTAGCTCTGTTTTAAATTCTTTGAGAAATTTCCAAACTGCTTTCCACAGTGACCAAACTAATGTACATTCCCACTAGCAGTGTGTAAGTGTTCCCTTTTCTCTGCAACCTTGACAACATCTATTATTTTTTTCACATTTTAGTAATAGCCATTCTGACTGTTGTAAGACGATATCTCATTGTGGTTTTGATTTGCATTTCTCTAATGATTAGTGATGTTGAGTGTTGTTTTTTTTTTTTCATATGCTTGTTGGCTGCATCTGTGTCTTCTTTTGAGAAGTGTCCGTTCATGTTCATGTCCTTTGCTCATTTTTTTTTTTTTTTTTTGGAAACAGAGTTTTGCTCTTGTTGCCCAGGCTGGAGTGCAATGGCATGATCTCGGCTCACCACAACCTCCACCTCCCGGGTTCAAGCAATTCTCCTGCCTCAGACCCCCAAATAGCTGGGATTACAGGCGTGCACCACCATGCCTGGCTAATTTTGTATTTTTAGTAGAGACGGGGTTTCTCCTTGTTTGTCGGGCTGGTCTTGAACTCCTGACCTCAGGTGATCTGTCCACCTCAGTCTCCCAAAGTGCTGGGATTACAGGTGTGAGTTACTGTGCCTGGCCCTTTGCTCATTTTTAATAGGGTTATTTGTTTTTTTTTTTTTTTTTTTTTTGCTTGTTGATTTAAGTTCCTTATGCATTCTGGATGTTAGATCTTTGTTTGATGCATAGTTTACAATCCCGCACCTAACATCATGCTAAATAGGAAAAAGCTGAAAAAATTCCTCATTCCAACAAGACAAGCATGCCCACTCTTACCACTGCTATTCAGCTTAGTAATTGGAAGCCAGTTACTTTCTAGCCAGAGGCAAGAAAAAGAAATAAAAGGCATCCAATAGGAAGAGAGGAAGTCAAAGTATGTTTCTTTGCTGGTGATATGATTCCATATCTAGAAAACCTCATAGTCTCGGCCCAAACACTCCTAGAACTTATAAATAAGTTTCAGGCTGCAAAATCAATGTACAAAAATCAGTAGCATCGGTGTACACCAATAATGTCGAAGCTGAGAGTCAAATCAAGAATGCAGTCCCATTCACAAAAACCACAAAAAGCATAAAAAACCTAGGAATACAGATAACCAAGAAGGTTAAAGATCTCTACAGCAAAAATTACAAAACACTGCTGAAAAAAAATCAAAGATGGCACAAAAAAATGGAAAAACATTCTATGCTCATGGATAGGAAGACTTAATATTGTTAAAGAGGCCATACTGCCCAAAGGCAATTCACTATCAAAATACCAATGTAATTTTTCACAGAATTAGAAAAGTTATTCTAAAATTCATATGGAACTAAAAACAAAAGAAAAACAAACAAATAGTCAAAGCAATCCTAAGTAAAAGGAACAAGGCCAGAGGCAACACACTACTTGACTTCAAACTATACTATAAGGCTGCTATAATCAAAACAGCATGGTACCATACACTTAGTCTATGTGTACTAAAACAGACACATAGACCAACGGAACAGGTCAGGGAACCCAGAAATAAGGCTGCACACCTACAGTTATAGGATCTTCAACAAAGTTGATAATAACAAGCAATGGGGAAAGGATTTCCTATTTAATAAGTGATGCTGGGATAACTGACTAGCTATATGCCAAAAATTGAAACTGGACCCCTACCTTTCACCATATTAAAAAAAATCAACTCAAGATGGATTAAAAACTTGAATGTAAAACCTAAAACTATGAAACCCCTAAAAGAAAACCTAGGAAATACCATTCTGGACACAGGACTTGTCAAAGATTTTATGACAAAGTCTCCAAAGGCAATTGCAACAAAAACAAAAATTGACCAGTGGGACCTAATTAAACTAAAGAGCTCTGCACAGCAAAAGAAACAGTCAACAGAGTAAGGAATCTATAGAATGGGACTGTTGGTTTTCATTATAAGCTATCAAGTAGTATTTGATTTTTAAAATAATATAAGTATATTACTTTGATATCTATAAAAACTTAAAAAGGCACTAAAATGCATTGTAAAATCAAAGTTATGAGAGAGTAAAGAATGGCACATATTTGTGACTTTTGTCCTAGCAACTAGATCTGTAGGCCCTTCCTAAGTTGGGCTATGTCTCCCAGAGAGATAAGGGCAAAAAAGACTCCTTAAGGATATATATCTGAGTTAGACTTATCTGGACGCATAACAAATTTTATAATAATACAGGAGTTTTTGAAGTTTTTAATAGCAAAACTTTAGAAAACATAAATTTAACAGAGGTTAATTGATAAAAGAATGATTTGAGAATCAGGAAGCATCCCCCAACACGCAAACCAGAATAGATTCAGAGAGACTCTGTCACTGCCACATGGTGGGAAGAAATTTATGGACAGAAAAAAAAGTGATGTGTAGAATCTGGAAATGGAAATGGGGTACAGAAACAGCTGGGTTGGTTACAGCTCAGTGTTTGCCTTATTTGAACATGGTTTCCACGGATTTTGTTATCCAAGGTAGGTCCTGTATCCAATCTCCCAGGGATATGAGAGATGACTGTACTTTCCTAGTTAGCTGAAAGGAATCTAGTATCCTTAGCTCTTCTTGACTGTTTGAAAAATGGCTCTGTATCTGGAAATGCCATCAGCTACATGGCTAAAGCTTCTGGAATGATGGTCTTGGTTCTGTGAGGCTGGCTGTTGAGATTAGTGAATGAACCCTGGGGAGTAACAAGATGTCAGAGTATATGGTTTGATCATCCTCACACCCAACCCCTTTCAAAGAAAAGCATATTGAGCTAAAAGACAACATCACCAGCAACAAATCAGTATATTAGAATTACCTGAAACAGCTTCTAATCATTTCAGGGCATGGGTCAATATTGTGGATAATCACCAATTAGAAACACTGCTTCATTCTAGCCAGTTTCTTCAAGGAATATCTTCCATCCGTGCTATGCATTATGATGAGATATTTTGTAGAAGTGCTACGTAAACAGCTTGTACCACCACTGAACAGGGAAATTCTTAACAAACATGTACTGCTTAAGTGCATGCTAATGCCACTTTTTTCATTTTGTCAATGTAATACAGTATGTTTAATGCATTCGGTATAGGCTGTTGAAACTGAAACAGTTATCCTTTAGTGTCCCAGAAGTCTAATTACAAGCTAGCTAATTCTCTTTATCTATGTTCTGATAGCTTCTCTATTAGAATAAAGAAACTGTGTAATAGAATGACTTTTGACTGTATGTTTCAATGTTAGTAACATGTGGTTTAACTGCTTTTACAAGTTTATTTCTCTTCTAACACTTTAGTTGATATGAGACAGGATGAACTAGTTTTGTTACATTTTATATAACATTTTAGTACTACCTGCTACCTAATGGTAAACAGCAATTTTTATTGTTTTCCTTTAATTCTCTTTTTAAAAATTCAAATATTTGGTGAGTACCTACGATGTTGCAGGCACAGTTATAAGCAGTAAACAAAGTAGACCAAATTTTATTCTCTTTATGACCTTATTCTAATGGGGAGATATAGAGTACGATAGCATTAAGTAAAATATGTAGTACGTTGTATGGTGATAGTATTATGAAGGAAACTAAAGCAGGAAGGATAATTAGCTGGCTTGTAATTCAGTAGAATACTTGACTTGGAGGTGAAATGGTTCCGCTGTGTCTCCACCCAAATCTCATCTTGAATTGTAACTCCCATAATCCCCATGTGTTCTTCGAGGGACCTGGTGAGAGGTAATTGCATCATGGGGGAAGGTTTTTCCTGTGCTGTTCTCATGATAGTGAATAAATTTCAGGAGACCAGGTGGTTTTATAAAGGTCAGTTCCCCTACACAGGCTCTCCTGACTGCTGCCATGCAAGACATGCCTTTGTTCCTCCTTCACCTTCTGCCATGATTGTGAGGCCTCCCCAGGTAGGTGGAACTGTGAGTTCATTAAACCTCTTTTTCTTTATAAATTTCTCAGTCTCGGGTGTTTCTTCATAGCACTATGAAAATGGACTAACACAGAGGAGAAGTGTGTTTTGAAGACTGACAGCTACTTACTGATGTCTAAAATTCTACCACTAATGATTTTATGCTTATATATTCTTTTACCTCAGTCTTGAACAAAGGTTCCCTTTGAAGGGCTTGGTGGAAAGTATACTGTAATAGAAGATAAGAAATATAGATTTTAGTTTTACTCTTGCTGCCTTTGACTTTTTTGTTATTTTTTCTTCCCATGTTATCCATTCCCTGGACTTCCAATAGCATCTAAGGGATCATGATTCTCAATTCACTTCTCCAGATTTGACTTATATCCTAGGTTTCTGGACTTTCTACCCTAGATACTCCATACATATCTCAAAAATCAGCATATTCAAAATTAAACTCACTATCCTATGATTTACAACTTAACACACTTGATCATTTTCCTGAATTCCCAATCTTGTTTAATGACATCATGGTTAAACTTTCTCATATAATCCAAAGACTCAATGTTGGTCTTGGTTGTTGGCAGATGGGCATTCAGTGGTGGCCATAGCCAGATTGGCCGTGGTGAGTGGAAATCCACGTTTCTGAGCCCATGCGTTGTCTCCATTCCTGCCACCATGGCTATTTTGTTTATGAGCCCATTGGGCAATGACAGGGGTGGCAGGGGAAAGAAGCTGACTGGTATGCACAAAATGAGTCATCCTATCCTCTTGATTATTACAATCCTCCTCTGGAGAAGTCATCTTGTGGTGAGCATTCCTATAGAACACAAACATATTCTGAGATTTCTTTTTGCCTATTCAGAGAGACCTGTCCATATCTCTCTTCCCTAAATTTATTTGTCACCAATTTTTTAATCATATTCCTTCCAATTACCTGACCATACGGTCAAACTATGCTTTACTGGCCATGAATTGGTATGCAATTTCATGTCTGGCCATTTTTGCTTTCAAGCGAAGTGAACAACCAAGTGTACTGCTCAAAATTCTGTCCACTTGGAAGAATTCCCTTCATCACTGTCCTTCAGGGATTTCTCAGAGAGGGCTATAAGGCTGCAGCTTTCCACTTTTGGGTGGTGCTTGCGTCTTACAGAGAACCATCCGTAAACCATCCGTAAACTGAGTCTTCTCTTTTTTTTTTTTTTTTTTTTTTTTTGAGACTGAGTCTGGCTCTGTCGCCCAGGCTGGAGTGCGGTGGCCGGATCTCAGCTCACTGCAAGCTCCGCCTCCCGGGTTCACGCCATTCTCCTGCCTCAGCCTCCCGAGTAGCTGGGACCACAGGCGCCCGCCACTTCGCCCGGCTAGTTTTTTTTTTTTGTATTTTTTAGTAGAGACGGGGTTTCACCGTGTTAGCCAGGATGGTCTCGATCTTCTGACCTCGTGATCCCGCCCGTCTCGGCCTCCCAAAGTGCTGGGATTACAGGCTTGAGCCACCGCGCCCGGCCAAACTGAGTCTTCTCTTCTTCTATCATCTAATTGTAAGGAACTTCCCATGAGGTCATAGGCACAGTCTGGGAGGGAGAAGGCAGTGTAGCTGGAGTGGGGACTCTGGGTATTTGGGCTAATTCTTCTTGTAACTTACTTGGCCTTCAGGGTCCGCTTCAGCCTGATCACATACGTACCACTTCTATTTGATGATAGAGTGTTGCTGTGCACATCCAACTTTATGGCTTTGTAGGTCAAATAAAACTCAGCTGATGAGAGGCAGATCAGGTTGCATGGTAACATGGTAGCCCATGGTCAAGTGTTCAGTCTTTACTAAGGCTTAGTAGCAGGCTAAGGGCTATTTCTTTTCTTCTTCTGCAGGTGATGCAGGGTGTTACTCCAAAATAATAAAGGACTGTGTTTAATTTTACCTATAGGTGCCTTCCCAATCCTTCAAACAGCATTCCTATTTGCCAGTGATGATTCAGGGACCATCGGATCTGCTAGATCATATCGCCCAAGTGGCAGAGCAGTTTGTGCAGCAGGCTGCGCCAGTTGCAGAGCCTTCTCTTGTCTCAAGTTCTATTTAAAACTAGCAGATTTTGGGGTCATTGAGTAAAGGGGCCAGAGTTACACACCCACATAAGACATATGTGTGTCTAAAATCTAAAGAGGGCCACTAGACATTGTGCCTCTTTCTTGCTTGTAGGATGGGGCAAATGCCCAAACCTATCCTTCACCTTAGGATATCTCAACATTCTCCATATCCTGGAAATTTTACTGAAGTAGAAGACTCCTGATTTTAGTTGCATTTATTTGCCACTCTCTGACATCCGATTGTCTTATTAATAAGTCTAGAGTAGGAGCTACTCCTTGCTCACTAGGACAAATTAGTATAATTACATCAATGTGATGGGTTAGTGTGATGTCTTATGGAAAGAGAAGGCATTAAGATCTTTGCAAACTAAATTATTACATGGGGCTGGAGAGTGGTTATATCCCTGATGTAGGATGGTGAAGGCACATTACTGGCCTTGCCAGCTGAAAGCAAACTACTTTGGAGGGCCTTATGCACAGGTATGGAGAAAAAGATATTTGCCAAATCAATAGCTGTGTAATGGATACAAGGCGGTGTGTCAATTTTCTCAAGCAATGAAATCACATCTGGCACTGCAGCTGCAATTGATGTCACCACCTGGTAGAGTATATGACAATCCACTATCATTCTTCAGAATCCGTCTGTCTTCTGTACAGGACAAATAGGAGAGTTAAATAGGAATGTGGTGGGACTCACCACCCCTGCATCTTTCACATCCTTGATGATGGCACTAATCTCTGCAATCCCCTCCAGGCATGCATTATGACTTTTAGCATAGTATATTCCTGATAGAGATAGTTCTAGTGGATCCCAGTTAGCCTTTCCCACCATAATAGCCCTCATTCCAGAGGTCAGAGGACCAGTGTGGGGATTCTTCCAGAAGCTAGGTATGTCTATTGTAGTTATGCATTCTGGAACTGGAAAGATACCACACAGTAGGGTTGGGGACCCACTAGACCTATTGTGAGAAGAACTTGAGCTAAAACTCCATTGATCATCTGACCTCTATGTGCCTTTACACTGACTAGCAGGCCACAGTGATGCTTTGGGTCTTTTTGAATTAGTGGCAGTTCAGAACTAGTATCCAGTAGTTCTCAAATGATTTAATTATTTCATTTACCCTAATGTACATTTACTTTAGTAAAAGGCTGTAGATGCCTTTGGGGAAAGCTGGGAGAAAGACTGGTGATATCTTTGACAATGTTCTTCTCAAGGAGTCCTGTCCTCACCTTCATTCCAGGGATTCTAGGTCTGTAAACTGGTTTAAAATTTGGAATTGATTGAGGAGCCATGACTCTATTTGTTTAAAAATTTACATTAGACTTTTACCTGAAAATGTTCTGCTCATACAGATCAAATAATAATTTAGTATACTTTCTGTTTCACTTATAGAAACATCATGATCAATTAACTAATGCCATAATTCTACATGAGTTAAACTAGTCTGACTGCTGCTTTGAGTCCACTGTTCATCATTGGTAACCATGCCCACTGTGACTTCGTGGTTGAGTGCTGCAACTTGGCCCCTGCCACCCTGGAATCCAGTTACTCTGTTAGATTTCCCAATTCAGTGACGGTAGTTCACACTAGCAGGACTGGCATATAGAGCTCTTATTGTTGAAGAGCTTTGTAAGACACAAGGTATGGGATAAGACCAGAATAACAACGCATTAAGTTCTATGGCAAAAAAAAAAAAAAAAAAAAAAAAAAAAAAAAAGCCAGAAAAGAGATCGTCAGAGGAAAGAGATTCCCCACTTTATGGCTGTAAACAGTACTGCCTCGGTATCCTAAGGATGCTAACCCTCTTTTATGGCCATAGTGGAAAGAAAGAGGATTGCACTAGTGGGATTTTGAACAAAGGACAATGAGAAATGGAGCAGGAGAGAAAAAACAGGAATCTATTTCTTACCTTACTTGTCAAAATTAGGAGCCCTTTATTCTAATGTGGACAAAATCATTGATACTCATCCAGAATTTAGTTTTAACGAACTTAGGCAAGATGGTTAGTTGGAAAAGTAAACATTCTCTATGAAATCAAGCAGATCTAGGTTCATATCCTATCTCTTCCAGTTGCTGCTATATAATCTGAGAAAGTCACATATCTTTTCTGAGTATTAATTATTTCAAACGTTTAATACAGAACTTACTAAGATTATTATGAACATCACATTACAAAAGTGAAAAACATAGACCTATGACATGATTTATGGAGTATCATATATACCCAACAACTGGTATTAGTAATCATTACAACAGCAATTAAGAGTGAGGTATTTCTTTAATACCCAAGCCTTTAGGAAGAGAAAGGATACAAATTTTGATACCATTCACGAATCTATTTGATGAAGATTCTTAAAAGAAAATAAATGTATTTGCGTTATCTTTGTCAGTCAAACTTAAGATAGCAAGAAAGGAAAGGCAGCCGGAAAAACATGGAAATGATCTATATCATTGTCAGTGTACTTTGGTGGCTGGTACACATATCTTAAGTACAGTAGATTTTTGAGCAAGGTACATTTCATGGTCTGTCTAGAAATACACAAACACTATTAACAGTCCTATTTGTATTATCGTGAAGTTTCCAGAGAACATAACTTATAGTTAGGAGTCTACAGTGTCAACCTATTTTTAATCCAAAGAAGAAAGATTGCATGTATATTTATTTTTTCAATGAAGTAAAAGTTAATAGGAGAGAAGATTCAGGATATCTTGTTTATACATAAATTTACATGTTGAATTCTCTATTTACAGAAGGTGGAATTTACATTTTGACAAAAAAAAAAGTTCATTAGGTTTAATTTCTGCTGATGTTGAAAATAATCCAAGGTACAAAAGCAAAAAAAAACGTGTGCACTCTTGAACCCTCTCTGAGGTTTCTTATGTTTGTTGACATGTAGGCACAGTGATGGTGTCAGGTGTTCATGGCTGCTGGAATTGGATGCACAGAGTTAAAGGCTGCAGGGGTCCTATTGGCAGCCCATGCTTTGGCAATTGGTGAACTTTAAAATGAGAAACTCAACCATCATATTTATGTTTAATAAATCAAGAAATTTCACTGGGGTTCTAGTCAATATTTTTTTAGCTATCTCTTTTGTAAATAATTTTCCATAGGTATTAGTTCTGAGACATTAATTTAATACTATAAATGAGAATAATGATAATGCTGGTTAATGTTTATTTAACTTTTAATATGTGCCAGGTCTCTATGAAGTGCTTTACATGCATTACATTATTTAACCTTAAAGTTAACACGATTATTTAGGTACTATTATAATATACACTATAAGTTATCTGAGAGTTACGGATAATAAGTAAATTGATCAAGATGGAATACAGATTTGCAGCAATGTTGTTTGTGAGCATTTTTTTGGCATATTCACAAAAATGCCTAATTCTTACCTTGAGAACAGTGTAGTAATAGAATAATAGTTAAGAGCATAGTTAAGAACCTACCTACCTGGAATGAAATCTTTAATTTCCTATGTGACCTTGACTAAGATTTTTACTTCTTTAGGCTTTATTTTCCTTATTTTAAATGGGGAAAATTCTAATAATTTCTATCATGTAGATTATTTGTAGTGTTTAGCTAAATTAATTACATGTAAAAGATTTACGACAGTGGTTGACACATGATAAATTCCTTAAAAATGGCCCACTCTTATATCTAGGCATTTATCATAAAATTAAAAAGAAACACTATAAGGAAGAACTTTAAGGAGTTAGCAACTGGGTAAATCGACTGGATGTTGAAAATGGAACCCACTTTACAAATTAAATCCATAGACAAAGTTCAGAATGAGCTTCGACTTAAGGGAACTTGCCTCAACCATCTGGTTCCAACTCAGAGTCCATTGCTTCCAGAAAGATACATGCTGGCCCATCTGAATTGACATCTGTGTGCATACTGAAGTCCTGGAGGATAATTAACAGAGAAAACTCCAACAGCATTACTGACATAAGCCTGGGGAACTAAGCCATAAAATTCTCTATATAAACAAGTGGCCTATATAACCACAGAGCTATAAATTTTGGTCTTGCCCCAGGGGTACCTGAAATGGCCAGATGCTCAAACAAAAATAAACATTTCTGAAGTACATAGCAAACAAAATTTTAAAAATCACACCTCTCTGCTGTAACCTTTACTCTCTGTTAGGCCAATGAATTCATGCTACCTTGTTTCATGACAGCTGTGGATGACATCTCATGACCAAAGCATAGAAAGCATTTGTCTGATATACCACAGATTTTTTAACATAAAGTTTTTATTGAAGTGTAGTATATATAAAATGCATGAAGTCCCAGCATATAGCTCAATTAATTTTCACAAGCAAGTGTATCTATGTAACCAGGATCCAGATGAGGAAACAGAATGTTACAGTCATAAAGAAATTCTCTATGGCCCTTCTAGTCACTAATTTCTTTCGAAGATGACCATTATCTTGATTTCTAACACTGGATATTGATTTTTGTCTGTTTTTGAAAGAAAGGGAATCATACAATGTGTATTCTTTTGCGTCTGCCTTCTTTCATTCAATGCTGTTTGTGAGACCCATCCACAATAGTTGATTTCTTGTCATTGATGTCTAGAATACCATTATGTGAATACACCATAGTTTATCCATTCTACTGATGGATGTAGGGATTACTCCTATCTTTAGATATTATGAATCATGTTGAGAAAATTTTTGTATGTGTATTTGGTGAACATTTTTACTCATTTTTATAGGTTATATCTCTGGGAATGGAATTGCCAGATTTTAGTACAGGAGTAGAGACAGATTCAATAGAGACCAACAAATTATTTTTCAGAGTCCAGGTACCAGTTTTCAGTTCCTTCATTAGTGTATCAGAATCAGGTTAATATGTTTGGCATTAAATTAATATATTGACGGTAAATGCATGTATTAGGCATACACTTTAAAGAGTATGACTAGTGTATACATTTACATGTCACAACTTCAATTAAGAATACCACCTTTCCATCACCTCGGAGCTGTCTTGTACCCCTTCCACTCATTCTGCACCCCAGATAACCACTGTTGATTTCTATCATTCTAGGTCATTTCTGACTATTCTTGAATCTTTATAAGAAAGGAATGATATTCCTGTGTCTGGGTTCTTTTCTCAACCTAATGTTTTTGAGATTCATCTGCCTTGTCGCATCGATCAGTAGGCATTCTTTGCTTTTTCAGAGTAAAATCTGTTGCATGAATTGTACTGCAATTTGTTTTTCCATTCTATGTTGATGAACATTTGGGTTGTTTCAAGTTTGAGATGGTTATATAATGAGTAAAGTTTCCATGAAAATTACAATACATGTCTTTTTGAAGACATGCATTTTGGTTTCTCTTGTGTAAATATTGGGAAAAAAGTTGCTTGGTCATAAGGTAGGTATAGTTTAACTTTATAAGAAACTACCAAACAATTCTTCAAAGTTGACCAATTTTCCAACCTCATTAACAATATTAGAAAGTTATTGGCTGGGTGCAGTGACTCACAGCTGTAATCCTAGAATTTTGGGATTCCAAGGTGGGCAGATAACTTGAGGCCAGGAGTTCAAGACCAGATTGCCAACATAGTGAAATTCCGTCTCTACTAAAAATACAAAAATTAGTGGAGCATGGTGGTGGGCACCTGTAATCCCAGCTACTTGAGAGGCTGAGGCATGAGAATTGCTTGAACTCAGGAGGCAGAGGTTGCAGTGAGCTGGTATCACACCATTGCACACCAGCCTGGGTGACAGAATGAGACTCTGTCTCAAAAGAAAAAAATGTTCTAGCTGCTACAAGTCTTTGTTAACATTTGGCTTTCTTTGTCTTTTTAATTTAATCATTCTCATGGGCATAAAATAATATCATTTTGTGGCTTGGAGATTTATGGTAAACATTACATTGAATGTCTTTCAGTAAGCTTATTGCCTAAGCAAGTATTTGCTAAAATGTCTGTTTAAACTTTAGTCCAAGTTTTTTTTTTTTTAATTGGGTTGTATGCTTTTATAATAGTTTTTGTAGAAATTTATATATTCTGGATTCAATTCTTTTCTTAGAAATATTTAAGTATTTCATTCTAATCTATAGCTTGCCTTAATGGTATATTTTGAAGACCAGAAATTTTCAATTTTGATGGAGTTCAGTTTAATCCTTTTCTTTTTCATACTTATTGGCTTTTTTAGTATCCTCTCAAGAAATCTCTGCCTATCACAGAGTGCAAAAATCATCTCCTATATCTTAATTTAGAAGATTTATAATTTTACCTTTTTAATTTAGCACTATAATTGATTTTAAATTAATATTTATGTGTAGTCTGAGATAGGCATCAAGGTTCAGTTTTCTTCTAGGTATTTATCAAGTTTTTCAAGACCCATGAAAAAGACTCCTTTTTTCCCTTTGTGTAGCCTCAGTGCATTTGTTGAAAATTAGTTGAATATTTTTGCGAGTGTTTTTCTCTGGACTCTGCATTTTATTGATCCATGTGTCTATTTTTATGTCACTAACACATTGTCTTCATTACTGTAACTTTATAGTCAATATTATCATCAAGCAGTGAATTTTCCAACATTATTTCTTTTTGAGTAAATTTATTTGGACAAATACAGATTCTTGCTCCTCCATAAACAATTTAGAAGCAACTTGCCCATTTCTGAAAGAAGCCTATTGATTTTGATTTAGACTGAAACACATTAATATCATTTGGCTTTGTTTCCCTACCCAAATCTCACCTTGAATTGTAATAATCACCACACGTCAAGGGGCAAGGCTAGGTGGAAATAACTGAATCATGGAGGGTGATTTCCCTCATATTATTCTTGTGATACTGAATAAGTCTCATGAGATGAAATGGTTTTATAAATAGGAGTTCCCCTGCACAAGCTCTCTTGCCTGCCGTCATGTAAGACATGCCTTTGCTACTCCTTCACCTTCCACCATGATTGTGAGGCTTCCCAAGGCTTGTGGAACTGTGTGTCCATTAAACCTCTTTCCTTTATAAATTACCCAGTCTCGAGTATGTCTTTATTAGCAGCATGAGAACAGACTAATAGACACATCTATAGATACATTTGGGGAACATGAATATATTTATAATATGAAGTCTTCTAATTCATAATCATGATACATCTTTTTATTTATGTTTTCTTGAATTTATTTTAGTAATGTGGAGTTTTTACCATTGAAACCTTTCATCTGTGCTTTTAAACTTACTTTTAAGTATTCTTAAAACTATTAAGAAGACTTAAACACTCTTTTTTTTTTTTTTGAGACGGAGTCTGGCTCTGTCGCCCAGGCTGGAGTGCAGTGGCCGGATCTCAGCTCACTGCAAGCTCCGCCTCCCAGGTTCACGCCATTCTCCTGCCTCAGCCTCCCGAGTAGCTGGGACTACAGGCGCCCGCCACCTTGCCCGGCTAGTTTTTTGTATTTTTTTTAGTAGAGACGGGGTTTCACCGTGTTAGCCAGGATGGTCTCGATCTCCTGACCTTGTGATACGCCTGTCTCGGCCTCCCAAAGTGCTGGGATTACAGGCTTGAGCCACCGCGCCTGGCCCGATTTAAACACTCTTATAAATGAAATGTTAAAAAGCCTTTGTTTCAATTGTTACTGCTATATTGAAATATAATTGCTTTTTGAATATATACCTTGTATTCTATAGCTTTCATTATCTTTTTAACTCTAGTAATTGCTTTGCATTTTATTTAGGAATTTCTATGTAAACTATTATGCCTTTTATGTTAAAATAGTAGTTTTACATCTTCCTTTCCAACATTTATGCCTTTTTAATTTTTATTTTTTTGAGATGGAATCTCACTCTGTTGGCAGGCTGGAGTGCAGTGGCACAATCTCAGCTCACCGTAACCTCCACCTCCCAGGTTCAAGTGATTCTACTGCCTTAGTCTCCTGAGTAGCTGGGACTACAGGCACATGCCACCATGCCCAGGTAACTTTTTTTTTTTTTTTTTTTTTGTATTTTTAGTAGAGATGGGGTTTCACCATGTTGGCCAGGATGGTCTCAATCTCTTGACCTCGTGATCTGCCTCCCAAAGTGCTGGGATTACAGGCATGAAACACCGCACCCAGCTGCCTTTTAAAAATTGTTTAATGCACTGAATAGGAATTGTAATATTGTATTGAGCAAAAGTAGAGAGTGTATTTTTTGCCTTGTTCCGAATTGTAGGTGGAAAACACCCAGTTTTTTGCTATATTTTGTAGATAAACTTTATCAGATTGTGGAAATATTCTATTTTTATTTTCTGAGTTTTCATTGTGCATGTGAGTTAACTTTTATCAAATGCTTTTATTCATTAAAGTGACTACAAAGTTTTCTCTACATTATTCTATTGTTAGAATAATGTAAATCATACTGATTTAGTTTCTTTTGGATATTAAACCAACCTTGCATTTTAGGATAAAAATCTCTTAATTATGATGTACTATCCAATTTATACATTGCTGGATTCAATTCGCTATTTGTTAAGTATAATTTAATCTATGTGCATGAAGAGTACTGGTCTATAATTTTATTTTTCCAATATACTTGTCAGGTTTTTGTGTCAGGCTTTCTCTGGTTTTATACAATTAATTTGGAAGTACTTCCTTCTCTTTAATTTTCTGGATTTGTACAGAATTTATATTATTTCTTCCTTAAGTGTTTGATTTCATCCTTGAAACTATGTGTGTTTGGTGTTTTCTTTATAGACAATTTTTTAATAACAAATGTAATTCCTTTAATAAATATAGAGCTAAACTATTTTTAAATTTATTTTATTAATTTTGAAATGTGATTTTTATGACATTAGTTCATTTTGTCTGTTTTTTGAATTTTTGCATAAACTTGTTTATAATATTGCCATATTTTCCTTTTAAGTATCTGTTGGTTTTGTAATGATATGTTCTATAACATTACAACTTTGGTAAATTTTGTTTCCTCTTTTTTTGATCTGCCTTCCTATGGGTTGTTAAACCTTTTAAATCTTTCTCAGGAACCAATGTTTGGCTGTGTTTTTTTTTCTGTTTGCTTGCCAGTTTTATGCTCTTTATTTTTTTCTAGTTACTTTGGATTTATCTATTTTATATTTCATAATTTCCATGTGCACCTTGAATTTTTACTTCCCCAATGTAAGGGACGTAGAAGAGGATACAACAGAGAAAGGGAGAGGTCTGTCTGCCTATTTTACTGTCTGATAGGCTCTTTTGAAAAGGCTATTGCAGCATATATGCTAAGTTAATTTAGTCATTCCACTGAACACAATGTTTGACATAAAGTTATTAATTATCAACACAGCAGCAGCCCTCTTTGTAGGGAAGTGTAGTGTCCCAATAGGATAATATTATGCTGCTTCAAAGTAAAGGAAGGGATTGTCTGTGAGCACCGAGGGATAAAATGATAACAATAACAACATTATAAGTACTACTCAAAAAACCAAACTTACATGCATTAAATGCTTACAGTTATCCTGGAGCTTTACATTTTATTAGGTATTATTTTCCCAGTTTACAGATGATGAAGGCTTTAAAGGGTTAAATAATTTGGTGAAGGTCAGAATATGTAAATGGAGGAATTAAGATTGAAGTCCAGATCTTCTGGATATCAAAGCCTCTTAGTTAAATATTTCCATTACATCAACTCAATTATATTTCAATGTTGTTAAATTTTTATTGACATACCAAAAACATAAAATCTTAAATATACAGCTTGATGAATTTTCATAAAACAAGCATATCTAGATTAAGAAACAAAACTTTCCAGCACCCAGAAGCCTCCTTTTTATGTTCTTCTAGGCATTATGCTCTTGTTACTGCTTGACTTTAAAAACATTGATTAGTTTACCTGTTTTTGTACTTTTGGCATAACACAGTATATATTCTTCCGTGTCTGGCTTCATTATTTCAATACCTATGAGAATCATCCATGTTTTGTATAGTCATTTTCAGTACTTTACTTTATTGTATGTATATACCAGGATTTATGTATCCATTCAACTGTTGATAACCATTTGGTTAGTTTTCAGGTTCAGTCTGTTAAAAATAATGTTGCAGTGAATATATTCTTGTGTCTATCTTTTGGTATACATTTGCATACATTTATAGAATAGAACTGCTAGGTCATAAGATGTTCATGCAGATGTTGAGGTTTAGTGACCCTGTTAAATAGTATTCCAAAGTGGTTAATCAAAAAGAAATTTCTTTAGAAGGGAAACTTAAATACTTTCATAAATGAAAACTAATATCACAGACCATAATGAGAAAATTTACCATGAAATAAAAGCATAATTTAAGCAAAAACTTTGTTAATATTGTACCACCTAGAGTAATTTTTGCTGCCATAAAATGTATATCATCTTCCATACTTTGGGAAATTCAGATCAATCCAGTTATTAATAATTAATCATGTGTTATCTAGTCTCGTTATATTGCTTTGGCAGCTATTTACAATTTTGAAATTAGATGCAATTATCTGTCTTATTTCTTTTCTTTGAAATGGCAGAGACATTACATTATAGTTCTTTGGATCTTATTTGTATCACTAAAAATTTCGCTCAGTAAAAAGTGTTAACTATTATATTTTTGTTATTGTTAGCAAGTTTAAAGCTACCTGTTTGCTACAATTTTTAATCTTTGAGCGGGTGAAGATTACTTTGCACATATATGCTTGTGTGTCTTTCTTTTGGTGCTTGTTGAGTGTTGTCATAAAAAATGCTTAGGCCCTGGAGTCAACAGAGATGGATTTCAGAACCATTACCCCACGCCTTCACCATGTGTTGTTTATTCAGTTTAATAATTCTGAGTCTCATTTTTATCTTTTATTAAATAAGAATTATAATGCATTCTATCATAAATTTATATGAGGATTAAATATGATAATAGACTTTAAGCTTTTGGCACAAAGTGGGTCTTCAATAAATGATAATTTATATCCATAGACTTTTCTTTCCTTTATTGAAAATTAAATAATTAATATATCTTTATCAAACATGAAATTTGTTTCTATAAATCACTTTCTTTAATATATATAACTTTATATTTTAATATGCATCTATCTATATTTAAAATATATCTTAATTCTCAAAGTTTATACCACTTCTAAGAGTGCGTGTATTTATTCCTCCTTTGGAGTCATTTAGATAGAATTTGACTTACTAATGAACCATGCAATAAGAGCTTCAAAGTGGCTAACCTTGTGTGATGGTCAGTATAACCTGGGCTTTGAAATCAAAGAATGTAGAGACAATCGTGGCTCTACCATTTACTTGCTAGATTGACAGGTTATGTGACCTCTTTGGATTTTGATGTCCTTATCTACAAAATAAGGATAATAATACCTATCTCAGTGCCCAATACACAATACAATCATGCATTAAATATTAATTTTTTTATTGAAACTCTCTACTTTGGCTTTTCAAATAATGACCCAAAGTACTTTACGTAATGGAAGGAAGTCTCTTCTAAGCCAGAGAGAAAATATTTTACTAGAGCTTCAGCTGGGAGGCACATTAAAAGGAGTGTAATTTTTTAGAAATTAACAAGCTCATCTTTTTTAGAGTGTTTTTTTCTTCATTGTGCTAAGAAATGTACAAATGAGATTCAGGATCATGAAGCGTTTCTCAGTGATTTAGAGTCCGGAAAACTTGGAAAAACTTAGACACAAAGTTGTTTTCTTAGAGTATTGAGAATTAAGTCTATTTTGTATCTTCCTGCTTTACTAACAAGTTCATGTTTGTGTGTCACATATTTGTCTGTAAATGAAACAATAAAAGACATTGTTCAAGTACCTCATTGCAACATCGTTGTCACACCTGGAATGTGGTGAGTCCTCTGCCAAGTGAACATGTCCTTGACCTGAAGATTTCATTTCAGGAATAGATACCACATTGATTCAATATTTTTAATTGCTGGCAATAGCACAAGTGACTAATCTTTCTTCGATCTTTTAAAATGTCAATTTTAATTTACAGATTTAATACATGCAAAAGTATAGAAATAATCAAAATCTCATTTTGAATGCAATCTAAAAAATATGCTTATTTCATTTGTTTCAGAGATCTGTGGCTCAGAAAATTAGAAACACCAATTTTAGTAAGCTCATTAGTTAAGTTCAAGTTAAGAAAGCATTTTAGGTGGACAAAAGCTGGAATGAAATTTGTTAACAAATAGAAGTTACTTAGAAAGTTTGATTTAATTGATTACACAGCATAAGTATATGAATTCAGAAGCAGTAGGAAAGAGTATATTAAGGAAAGGACACAGATAAAACAAACATATTTGGATCTGGAAGCTGTCTGGTTGTTGATATACATTTAGTTCCTCTTCTCTGGTGATTCAATGACACTAGTTTTAATAGTGTTTTAAGTCGGGGCTGTCAAATTTCAGCTTCGAGCTTGAAAAATTTTGTCTGATTTAATTTGAGTGGCAAACACCCAAGCTGACTTTTTCATGTGCAAAGAGTAGAAAACTACCCAGTTACTAATGGACTGTGTGTAACACTTGCTAACTACCACTTGAATATCTGCCATTATTTAATGCTTATCTCTGGGAATTCCTGATTTTGGAAGCCAGTGGATAAAACAGCAGTTGTGCATACTGCCAGCAGAAATAATCACCATGGAATGAACTGGCTAGGAACCAGCTTTACTATTTTCTCTAGTGCTTATAAGCTATTATATTTATCATTTAATAAATGCATAATTCCAAATATAAATGTCTCAAAAGTGTCTAATAAGACCAAATATACAGGTTTGATTTCAGTATTTGGCAGAATACTGTTCTATGAGAAATTTTCCATTATTAGGGGAGGCGGCACTTAAGAAATATTTCCGTTACTCTTTCCACTCCTACTCGCAAAAATTGTTTTATCTGATTGGTGAAGTGAGGGTCTGGCACCTGTTGTTCCACCTTTTGTTTTTGAGCATGAGGCAGCTAGCTGGGTAAGTGTGTTACAGACCAAATCTTATCATCAGTTGGGTCTATAGGACTAGAGAAGGGGCAGGGAGCCTACCTGAAATTACAGGTTTAGGGAACTGGCAATAAAACTGCTATTTTGATCACCTTGATCTCAACTCCTGTATCTTCCCCTGAATTAGGTCTGAACTAGGAGAGAGAAAGATAAGTGATTTATTGGTTCCCTTATCCCTCAGCCTAAGTGTCATAAAGATATGATTCCAATGGACATATTAAGAGATTATCAGGGAACTCTATACTGGCTATGAAAGCTGAGCTGCTACCATGAATGGAGTCAGTCATTTGCACACTGCAGGAATTTGGGGGCACAGCGATCAGCATTGCTGGCTGTACTTGATGTAGGATCAGTGGGGAGAGCTCAATAAATCTCTCGCTCTCACAGGAGAGTGGGAGCTATTGATCGCCAGTGGCTCCATTAGCTCTGTATGACTTCACTGAAATTAAAATCTTTAGGGCTTGATCCTCCCCTCAGATAGCTATATGTACACAGGCCTAATCTAACCTTGTACAAAGTGGTGAGATTTTTTTTTTCTTCTTTCCCCTCCCTTACCCACCATCTAGGTATTTGAGATGAGCAAGCACTATCCTGCAGAATTTTAATAGGCCCGTGTTTAAAGTAGTGTCTCTGACCTTTTTGAAATTAAGGAGCAGGGAAAGCATTGCCGGTAAGACTTAACAGATCATTTCTGTCTGCTGGCCAGTCTCCATTTGTGTGTCTATTTTTTTCTAAAGGAAAAACAGCCTTTCACAAAACCAGCTCCAAAGCTCATCAAGATGCAATTGAAATGTTGAAATCAGGTAAATCAGCTCTTATTAAATATGACAGACTGAGGCAAGAAGATACAGGTTTTTTGTTTGTTTGTTTGTTTTTCTCACAGTAGAGGTTTTTGTCACCCAGACGCACAAAAGGTGGCCTTGTTATAATAAGAGGATGTCCTAAAGTGTTTATTTTGCTTTTCTCTTAATTTTTGAATCCATCAATAGTTACAAACTAAAACTTTTTCTTTGATGTTATCAGAGGTATAGTGATGTGTATTGCTATTGAAAATTCAAGAGCCTTTCACTTGATGAAAAAACAAAGAGCAATGTGTCTTTTTCCAAAGTAGCAGTGTCTTCCTGTTACCTGAAATCCAGAGATAGATATTGACACAGCCATTTCTTATGGGGATTAATACTTATCCATCTAACGGGCCCACTTAAAAGCATATATATGGAGTGTGAGATTTGGAATAAGGCTTTTTGCCAAAAAGACACCAGTATCATTGGGATTGTTTGATGGAAAATCACAAAGCCTTATATTTGTGGGAAACCACTTAGAAAGATAATAAAAAATATCATGGCAACTGTTGGTAGAATTTTAAAAATACAAACCACAAACACATATTGTAAAATATATTGACTTATATATTGTCTAGACATATTCAAGGAACTATTTCCTTTTAGACAGATTATTTGGGAGACTGGAGACTATCTGTTTCCCAATTAAAATTTATGCTAGCTTACAGATAAACTAAAGGTAATCTAATTCAAACTTTGTATTGCCTTAATCCAGTTAGATAGCCTAGGTGACCCTGAATTTCATTTTAACCTTATGATTCCAGAAAATCACTTTTCTAAACAAAATAAACTGCTAAATATTAGGGCTTGTCAAAATATATGTTATCAATTCAAAACCATCATATGTGGTGGCCTCAACTGTAGAATTCAAATATATCTCTTAGTCAATGACACCATTAATTGTTATTTAATGGGAAGCCTAAACTAAGTCCTAAAATAGCTTGAATAGAAATTGAAAAATTTTATTCATTTACATATTCATAGTCTGCCTTTAAAAATCACAAGGGTTTTAAACATGAATTAGAAATAAAATTCCTATGTTAAGTTATTCTAGAGTCTTATGGGAGAGGTAAGAGCAAAAGGACTCCTTATCCTCTACCCCCAAGGAACAGATAACACACACACATACATACACACAAATGGAAGTATATTCATGGGAACCTGAAGGAAGCAATTTGAGATGACTGATATTTACAACTTAGTGGAGCAAGGACTGAAAGAAGAATGTGCCTTGCAAGGGGCACATGAGTGATGAGTTTTGCAGGGGATGTACAAACACTCAGCTTTTAGAAACAGGTCTGATTAACTGGCAGGTAACTGTGTGGCAGATTTGAAAACGTTCTACTCCACTTCGCCTCAGGATACAAAGAGGTATCTTGAAAAAGAGGAAAGGGTAAGTCAAGATTTAATGATTTAAATCTTTGAGACAAAGCATTTAAAAAAGTGAACTCAAGTTCCTCTTCACGTGTTTAAGAAGTGAGCTGTACGTTTACAATGTAGCAGATGGAGTGCCTATTGTTTTACAGTACAGTCCTAAGCTCTGTTTCTTGCTTAGCACTGAATGGTTGCTTCATGATGGGCAAGTCACTTAACCTTTCTGTGGTGTGTTCTTCTCATCTGCAAGTAGAGATGATAATGCTCACTGGGGATGTGTTGCTAAGATTAGGCAATATGTGATTGTGATGAGCATTATATATGCTAACTAATGATTATAATGCTGTCTATTAGAGTGAATATTTGGATAAGAGGGCCTAAACAGTTTTGTGATTGCATTTCCTGCAGAGAGAGACCTTGGCAAACGATCACCTGGTCCATATGACTCACGTTTTATAACAAAATAAGATTATGTCCTCACAAATCCTTCCCCTTTCCCCCCACAGACCACCTATTAAAAATTGTTTGGAATTAATTCATTCATTTCCTCCTCCTGTCTAGGAGGAGGAAATGAACAGCGTGTCCTGGGAGAGTCATTTCTGCCAGGTCCTCTAATTCTTTAAGTTATAATTTTATTTCAAGATTTCCAAATTTGGGCATTGAGCCTCAGTGCAATTTTTAGTGGAGATACTCAAGCTTATACAGCCAGATCATGTCTGAAGGTTACCAATTTATTAAACCTGTAATGTCAAGATCTCCTTTCTTTCCGATTTCTAGAGAATGTTACTTCCTTAGTAACCTTATTTTTTCTATCTTTCTGTCTCCTAGACCCACCTCACTTGCTCAGATTCTTAACAGGGTTAAAAATGGTACAGCCAGAAGGAAATATCTCTAACCGCCACCTCTGTAACACAGAGACAAGCATTTTGTTAAGGGCCAAGAGACTGTTACCACCTCTCACTTTCTTGAGATGTTCCTAATGGCATGTTGCTATGTTCTGATGTGAGTATAATGGCATAAGGTCACAGCAAGAAAAATGCACCTTCCCCCCAAAAGCATAGATCTCAGTAGAAAATAAGAAAAAAAAGCTCTTTAGTTTGGTTTTTAATAAAATCGTACTTTCCAGAAAGATGGAGGTGAGAGCAGAGGCATGACCACTTAATTTCAAATGTGAATTTTTTTTTTCTTTCTTAAAGGAGACACTATGGTAATTGCATCTCTTGCTGACCTAGTAATTGATTCATTTCAAAATCTACTCCTGTGAATTATGTGTGTTTGAGGGTTACCACACAATCCAATGAAGTAATTAAATAGGTACTTTTCTTCCCATTTTACAGATTAGTAAAATAGGACCCCAGAAAGAAACAATTGAATGTTCAAAGCTTTCAGGGGATCTTTTGGTAACCAAAAAAGTGCTAGAGTATAAGCCTTCTAAAATAGACACATTTTTATTATGTATACAAGTTTTGAACAGATTTATTTCTGAATCTAAGTCTAAAGAAAAATGGAGTTTCTGAGTCTTTTAAAATTTAATTTTAAATGTAATAAATTCCAGAATAATTGTTACAATTTATTCTGAACAGTTTAGGTAGAATGATATCATTTCAGGGGCATCAGAAAAATGTCTTCTACTCCTCCTTAATTATCATGGCATATGTTCATGAAGGAATTTTCTCTTCTTTCATTCCAAATTAGAGAAGAGGCTTAAAAACAAAGACCTCTGATGGAGATGACACAATGCCTGAGATTTCTGGGAAGGCCTGACTCAGATCTTTTCCTGTAAGCATGTTAATTGAAAGGGAGACAGGATGTGTGCAAAGCAGTAGTTCTGCCCTCTGAAGGGGGGCTAAGAGTGAAAAATAGTGACTCGGGTAATATAGAAAATGGACTTTACTTAGATTGCAGTTTAGCTCAGGGGTATCCTATGGGCAACTTGTCTGTATTGATTGGAGCCCATGCTGTGTCAATGGAATGCCCTTCCTTGGATATACCAATTGCTGCATATGCTGGAACATTTGGCAACCCTTGGGGGCCCCCACACTGTTATACAGCCAGTGACAACACAGGCAGCACAGACAGGCAAAACATGAAATCAAAGAGAGCAAAGATAAAGAGATTTCCCCTTTATCTGGAATCTACACATTGATTTACTTATGCAAGATTTTCAGGTGACCATCGAAATGGCTTATCTATTATTTCTCTGACTGGCCTAGTGTATTCTCTAAGGCTAAGCTTAGGTGGCATTGGTATTCATGAATTGTTCACAGTGTATCAGAATGCTTCCGCTTGTATACTAATTCTTAATTGTGGTATGCAGTCTGTGACAACCATCTGCTGAGGCAGTCACATTTCTCTTGCATTCAAACACAGTGAAATTAAAATATTGATAAGAATAATTTCACAAGGTGGTAAAGTTAATGGAAGAATTGGAGTTGGTATGCTTTTTGAATTTAAGTTGAACATTTAGATTTTTCTGTAAGCACTGGCATGAGGTTTTATGCTACTGAGCATGGGTCATTTGTAAACTAATTCTTCTATCTGTAATGAAGAAGAATCTCTTATCATGGCCATAGAGTATGCAGGACATAGCTCTGTAAGTTTAGGAGATTTTTCTCATTTTTTTGGTATGTGTTTCCTAGGCTTTTTTGAGAGAGAGCATATGTACCTTCAGAATAGTTGTATTTATGAGAAGAATGTTACTAATTTTTTCAACAAATATTTATTGAGATCCTAACAAGAATTTCTGCTGAGAAACTCTTCAGAACATTTAGTTAAGATGTGTTAAAATCACATCAATGCAATTTTACTGTAATGGTAAAGGCCCCTAGTGGGCCAATTCAAAGACTCATTCTCGGTAGGAACATTTTCAAAGAAAGTAGAATGGCTACATAGTAATATTTACACTAAATATGAAAACCAGCGTAGGTTTAGTCAAGGTTAGGCTTTTGTCTGAGAGCTGATTTGCTGGGTTGTGTAATTAGTCTCCCAGAAAGCTAATTCTGTTAAATAATTTATAATTCTATTGAAGTTTATTATAAAATTGCTGAAGCATGTTATCAGGAATGCCTACTTCTTCCTTGAGAGAGGTTTGAGACCATTTTTCTTTTGTTCATGTGACAGACACTATGCCAAGTGCTAGGGCTGCATAGATGAGTGGATCAAGATCTGAATCCCTGGAAGCACTTAGAAAATAGTCTGAATTAACAGAAAAGCAAGTATGTCAGAGCAGTAAAGGACAGCCTGTGTTGGCATCAGAAGTGATTCCAAAGGAGAGAGTAAGAAATTGAATAGCGGGTTCTGGGTAGTAGGTCAGCTACATGCCAGAACTCTTCTTGGAGTTAAATTCTGACAGATAAGTAAGTTCTTGTCAGGGGGGTAGAAGGAAAGTTTGTGGGGTAGAACATGAAATCAAGACCTTATCTTTCAGAGGGGCTAAAAACCCATAAGTTAAGTGTTCTGCATTGCAAAATGTTTGGCGATCTGGACCTTGTAAGCAGTTTTCATAGAGCTTATAGTCTAGTAGGGGAGAATATTAGACGATTAAAAACTCATGCATATATGTTTTAAAGAATGAGAGGATACTATGAAGCCGTCGTTGGTAATATTCAAACCGAAAGCTTAATAATGAGTATCCAGATTTAAGAAAGTAATTAGGAAAGAACATTTCATTAGAAAGAACACTTAGTGTCATGAGTGACAGCCAGGAATTAGGAAAGAACTAGTTGTGTCAAAGGAATTAAAAGATTTCATCATTTTTGGAATAGGGTGAGTGAAAGGCTCAATTAACCCAAGAATGTTTAGTCGAAATTATTTAGCAGCCAATCAATGCATAATTCACATGTAATCCATTTACATTTTTAGCAAAGTGATAAATTTAGATAATTATCTAGATTAGGGTAATAGGTTACATTTTGCCTATTGTCTGGTTTTGTAAACAAACTTTTATTAGAATGCAGCCATACTTATTCATTTATGGATTACTGATAGTTGCTTTTGTTTTAGAACAGTAGAGTTGAGCAGTAATGAAAGAGACTCCATGGATCCGAAGCCTAAAATATTTACCAGCTGCCTTTTCACAGTAAAAGTCAAGTCCTGATCAACGTCCTTGTAATTTAATATGAAGTATACTCACACACATAGTCACAACGCACACACACAGAATGTTGCTTCAATAATAATTTTCATGAATTGAGATTTGATTATGTAAATTTTGATTGGTGGTGAGGGGATCCTCTGTTATTACTAAAATTCTCTTTTCGGAAACAGTTCTTTAGGCTACAACCACCCAGTGAAGTCAGAGTTGTCAGCTTTTCCAAGGTAATGGGTAAGAAAAACAGAAAATTCTGGACTATGAGGGAAAAGTTTAGAATTGCTAATTTTGTTAGACTGCCTTAGGGTGTATTAATTCTATAATCATTTTTACAAATAAATCCTCCTCATCTTTAATTTCAGGAACAAAAATATATTGTAATGTGTAGAGCTTGTGTCTTAGCGAGCTACATGGTACATTACTATATGTAATTGACAAATTTCAGAATTAGAAATATAGAATTGCAGATATCAGTGCATATTTCATCATTAATAATGCGATGCAGCTCAAGGGTAAGTAAAATTTTAAGAAGTTTGTATTTTAAATGTCTTCTAAATATTGAATCTTGATTTTAAGTGGAAATGCATAACACTCATATATTTGAGAAGTAATATACAATTAATCTATTTTTATATGCTGCATCATGATTTGCAATTTCAAAGTACAGAAGAAATAGAAAATATGTGGGCAACTCAAACCAAATAGTAAACTCTTCAAAAAATTATTTTAGAATAATAACATATGAATTATAAATATGACATAAAATTTAATGTGTAACAATAAACTAAACCTCTGTGTATCTCCTACCTAGCTTAAGACACAAAGCAATATGAGAAAATGTGATATCCCTTGTGAACTTCTTAATCATATTCCCCACTTTCCCAGCAGAAACAATAACTTCCTTAATTTTATGATAATGATTTATTTGTTTTCCTTTGTAATTAACCATATATGCATGTATTTCAAGCAATATGTTATTTAATTTTCTCTGGTTTTAAAATTTTGCTTGATCTCATAATGCTTGTGTTTTTCTGCAATTTGCTTTTTTCATTCAACATTTAAGATTTTTCTACATTGATGCTTATAGCTATAGTGCATTCATTTTCACTCCCTGGATGGATAATATTTTATTTATGTATATCCTGTGCCGTATGTGACAGGATATTTAGGTTCTTTCGGGGTGTTACTATCATGACCAATGAATGCATCTTTGAATATTTTTGCACATATCTGAATGCAGGTGTATACACATTTTTCTGAGAATATATCTAGGAGTAGAATTGCTTGGTCTTGATTATATGCGACTTCACTAAATAATGCCAACTGCAATTGAACCAATTGGCTTCTTCACTAGCAATGTATAGGGATTCCTGTTGCTTCAAAACCTCTTCAAAAGAGAATATTATGATACTCTTCACTTTTTCCCAAAGTAGTGGTGAATTACATTTTTTTCTTTTTGTTTTCTTTTTTTTAAAAATTATTATACTTTAAGTTCTAGGGTACATGTGCACAACGTGCAGGTTTGTTACATATGTATACATGTGCCATGTTGGTGTGCTGCACCCATTAACTCATCATTTACATCAGGTATAAGTCCCAATGCAATCCCTCCCCCCTTCCCCCTCCCCATAATAGGCCCCGGTGTGTGATGTTCCCCTTCCCAAGTCCAAGTGATCTCATTGTTCAGTTTCCACCTATGAGTGAGAACATGAGGTATTTGGTTTTCTGTTCTTGGGATAGTTTGCTGAGAATGATGGTTTCCAGCTGCATCCATGTCCCTACAAAGGACACGAACTCATCCTTTTTTATGGCTGCATAGTATTCCATGGTGTGTATGTGCCACATTTTCTTAATCCAGTCTGTCACTGATGGACACTTGGGTTGATTCCAAGTCTTTGCTATTGTGAATAGTGCCGTGATAAACATACGTGTGCATGTGTCCTCATAGCAGCATGACTTATAATCCTTTGGGTATATCTCCAGTAATGGGATGGCTGGGTCGAATGGTATTTCTAGTTCTAGATCCTTGAGGAATCGCCACACTGTTTTCCACAATGGTTGAACTAGTCGACAGTGCCACCAACCGTGTAAAAGTGTTCTTATTTCTCCACATCCTCTTCCGCACCTGTTGTTTCCTGATTTTTTAATGATTGCCATTCTAACTGGTGTGAGATGGTATCTCATTGTGGTTTTGATTTGCATTTCTCTGATGGCCAGTGATGATGAGCATTTTTTCATGTATCTGTTGGCTGTATGAATGTCTTCTTTTGAGAATTACATTTTTAAAGATGGAATATCCGTGTTTCATAAATGGGTTGAATATTTTTTCATAAGTGTATAGGTCCTTCATGTTTTCTCTTCTGTAAAATATGTCGTGCCCATTTTCTCTTTGGATTGCCTGTTTTTTACTGAATTGAAGTTCTTCATTAATAATGGAGATTATATGATGTCCGTTATATAAGTTGCAAATACTTTTCCCTTTTTGTGACTTGTCTTTGGTCAATATTTATGAAGTCTTTTGAAGAATAGAAGGTCTTAATTTAAATATATTTGAATGCTTTTTTCTTTTCTTTTATGATCAATCATTTTTATATCTTCTTTAATGCAGACTTTCCTACCCTAGGGTAGAAGATAGATTCCTACATTATGTTTTTAATATTTTAGAGTTTTCCCTGCTGCATTTGTGTTGTATTCATCTGATAATGATATTACATAACATGTGAGAAAAGAATCTGATTTCATTTTTCCCCATATGAGGTATGAATAACTTCAGCACAATTGTTTCATACTCATCTGTGTACAGTGAGTCTGGTTTTATTGTGTCAGCTTTGTTCCATTTGCTTAACTCTGTGTTATTATTATACTCCAAATTATGTAGTGTATTCACAAGTTTTGATATAAGGTAGGGCAAGTAGCTTTACATATGTCTTTTATTTATGAAAGTATTAATTATAAAAATTTTAAAAAACAAGTTATAAAATTATTTAGTTTTGGCTTGTTTTTAGAATTTGGCTTGTTTCTTGAAACAAGTTTTGGCTTGGTTTTAGAAATTTAGAAATCATTAATTAGGCCTTCGTATTGGAAAACAGCAATACTAAATATAGAAATTTCCCCCAGTATTTTGAAGATATTTTACTGTCACCTGTATTCCACTTCTGATGCTAAGAAGCCAGCAAAAGTCAAATTATCATTCCCTTGTAATATGCAGTTTCCCCCTCCCCCCCGCCCCGGCTGCTCTTATGAATTTTATTTTTATATTTGTTTTCTAGTAGTTTAACTGTGATATGTCTAAGTTTGTTTAAAAATTATCTCCTGATTAAAATATGTTGGTTGTCCTGAATCAGAGGATTGGGATCTTTCAACAATGCTGACAATTTCTTAGATATAAAATATTCAGTTATTTTTGAACTCTGGGTAAATATATTTGTGATCCCCTCGCACTGTTCCAGGTGCCCTAATCGGTTTTCCATATTTTTCATTGCTTTCCCCCTGTGGATTCATTCTCCATTTTGGATAACTTTTTCAGACCTAACTTTCTAGTTACTACTTCCCTTTGCAATTTTTTGTAATTTCGATTTTAATTCACTGATTAGGATTTTATTTTCAGTTATTATATTTTCACTGCTATTTATTTATTTCTTCTCAATATTTCTGGTCAATTTCTAAAGACATTTATCATTTCACAATAATTTGAATAACTTCCTTTATTTTTTAAATTAATTATTTTATATTTTTTATCTGGCATTTTTATTATTTATTATTTTTCCTGGGTCTGATTTTGTAATATGTTGCTTCTATTAATTGATGATTATAGAAGACTGGTTTTGTGAGTTTTAAAAACTTGAAGTTGCGTTGTTTGGAACCATTTCCGTAGGGATTCTGGAGGTCTGTGTTTAAAAGTTTCATATTTGAGCAAGGAAATGTGTTTACTTTTGACAGGCAACTGGGTACAGTACCAGCCTAGGAATAACTTAACACCTCAGCTGAGAGTTTTACAGTCAAAATGGATCAGAAGTATAAGTTCTGATCCAAAAACTCTTATTAGTATTTTCTTTGTGGTTCTAAAAAATCTTATGGAAGACTGTGTTCATTTTTGCTATTCTAGTCAGAGCCAAAGCTGAGAGAGGATTTCTTTCCCCCTCTAGTTCACTTAATTTGTATGTGTGCATGTGTATATCTAGGGTGTGTGTGTGTGTGTGTGTGTGTGTGTGTGTATGTATGTGTCCCATCTTACAGACTAACAGTAAACTCAGGCTTGTTTCCTAACCCTTTATGCCTGTGGCTAGTTAAAAATCATGTCCCAGCCACAAGAAATTGACCAATGTCCGTAGGGCAAATACTATCTTGAGTGAATACTTATTTATATATAATCAAACTTCTATGTCATTTCTGGCCTTATATTTTTCCTTTTTTTTATTCACAAGAAGCCCATACTTTCAAAAAATATTTTCCATATTTTATCCAGAATCATTTGTTATATACTCAGAGAGGTGGTTTCTTTGTGTATAGTCTACTACATTGCCAGAAAAATTACTAGATTTTATTTTTCACCACACTTTAAAATTGTGCTTAAAGGAAAAGTTTACCTTCAACCATAGGGTATGTGGACATCTTTGTGTATGCATTTCTGAAATATCTCTGTCAATTAGAACGTAAAAAGTTAAGTTTCTTACTGTTACATATAAATGCTCTAAGAATTGACAAATTATTCAGCTCTATCTTAATAATTTTAATAAAGTATACTAATATAGGCTTTTGGTTATAGACTAAAACTCAAGCTAGAATTATTTGTAAGTCTTTTCAGATGACAGAAAATAGATATTTTGACCCTACATAAATATGCTGTTAAACATGGAAAGATGGATTAACATGCATCTAAAGCAAGTGTTTTGTTTATAACCTTTTTTGATACCAGTGATATTTAATTGGGAATACTAGCAAATTGAGGTTTTGCGATATATAAAAAAACTGTCTTGCAAGAATATGTTCATAAAGAATTAGAATTCTTTATCACAGCTTGTAAAATGTTAAGTAACCTAGATAATAGAGTAATATAATTTTTATAATATAATATTGATTTAGTTAATATCTTGCTTAAATATTGCCATAATTGTCCTTATATTGAACATGATAAAATTGTATGTTTTATATGAAAATAATCAACTGACGATGTGAAAATGGAGTTGAGTTTTTCACAAATATGCAGATACTATTTTCAGAGCCCTGCCAAATGAATTACGATGATTTTGATGTGTAATTTTGAAATATTTTTGGATAAATATTGAAATAAAATTGCTAATATGTAAAGTTTCATGTATTTTCCTATTTTTTCATCTTGCTGGAGATATATGAAAATGACTCTTATTAGTTAAAACTTTCTATTTTGATGGTTGCTTATTTGTACTAGCTGTTGGAATTCTATTTAGTTTAGTTGTTATGAGAAATAATCTAAGTAATTAAACCAGACTGAAACCAGGTCCCAGTCACCATTAGTGGAGAGGAAGTGGTACAAATAAGATACACCTCAGCCCAGTGTGGTGGCTCACACCTGTAATCCCAGCACTTTCGGAGGCCAAGACCGGCAGATCACGAGGTCAGGAGATTGAGACCATCCTGGCTAACACCATGAAGCCCCATCTCCACTAAAAAACAAAAACAAAAACAAAAACAAAAACAAAAAAAACCACAAAACAAAAAACAAAAACAAAAACAAAAATTAGCCGGGCGTGGTGGCACCTGCCTCTAGTCCCAGGTACTCAGGAGGCTGAGGCAGGAGAATGGCATGAACCCGGGAGGTGGAGCTTGCAGTGAGCAGAGATTGTGCCATGCACTCCAGCCTGGGCGACAGAGGGAGACTGTCTCAAAAAAAAAAGATACACCTCTAAGTAGCCCTGCCAAGACCCACTTCTGTGACCATTAAATAGTACATGAACAACGCTTCATGCAGAAGAACACACACACACACACACACACACACACACACAACCACCACTACCGCCACCACTGGGTATCCTCTTTTTCCTAACATATCAAGTGGGTGAAAGAAATGAAGAGTTATCGAAGAAAAAGCAGGAAGTACTAGCCAGCACCCACAGTAATTATCACCATATTTTGAAACTAATCCTTCTAAATTGTGTAGAACTTAGCTAATTATTTTTCCTTTTGGCAGAGCTGTGGCGAAGTATGAATTTAGTTTGGCTCAGCCCCGTTAATAATGAAAGTATGGAGGAAAGTCTTGTGGGGAAAACTCAAATGCACCCTCAAATGCTCCAGCTGTTGGAAAGTGAAAATGTCTGACCCTGGTGCCTCTACTATATCATTTGTTGCTGGATCTAAGAACCCAAACTGCTGATGTTAAATGTACTTTAATACACTTTCAGTTTTTATACTCATTATATCATTTGATTATTTTCTAGAAGTAACAGTGGATAAATTATATGTGGCAGAATTTTTAGGCACAAAGCATAGTAAGGGCAGAATTGTCATATACTCTTTGTTTTGAGTCCTGAGTGAGTGTCACATGTATTCCAGGCTGTTTTAGAATCTGCATATAACGTAAAGAGCAAGGTTTAAAAAGTGATCCTGGTTTAGCCAAATCCCGCTAAAGGTTGCTGTTCACCTAGCCAGACAGATTTAGGCACCAGAATCTTGACTACAAATGTAATTTTGAATTTTATACACTTAAAACCTCTATACGACTCTGAATATTCTTGACATTTTTAAACAATATGCTCTTTAAACATTTGTAAATACACAAATCTGTAAATATCACCGTGGAATATGACTCCTACAACATTACAATAAAATATAACTAAATTTTTGACATTATCTCCATGCCTGCTACTGTGTCCAGTGATGATAAATTAACAGCAACAAGGCAACACTGCAACATAGATAGCGATTACTTGCCTAGACTCTGTCTTTAGTTTATTAACTCAGTTTTGCATAGATGAGAGTAGTGTGTTTGATTTGTAATTGTGTCTGGAGAAAGGAAAAATTTCTAGGAATTGTGGATCTTTAAGTTGACTTGTTCATACACAGTAATATTTGCTTTAGTGATCACAAAATACAGATTTAATATTTTAACATTAACCAAATGGGATGAAGTGGAAAAGATATTTGCATATATGGGAGGAATACCGTTTACTTTTCCTCAAGATTTTATTGCACGTAAACCTTGCACCCATGGATTGCATTTTCCTCCCGAAAGATTTGCAGCAACATAGTGTTTGAGAGTATTGTCAATGGACAAAAATTATTACCTTTCTAAACCACTGTCTCTCAGATGTATCTTTATACTCGTATGTGCATACCAAATAAACTATAATTCATATATAAATATTGTAATAGTGTGATACTGATATTGTCTCACTGGTATGTCCTGGTAAACTCTTATCGAGAAGTAACAAACAGTAGTGTGTCTGTCCGAGCTGGTTCAATATTCTTATCTTAATTTTCTACTTTTAGCATCATCGTTTGGAGTTTTGTTTATTGACTTCTGTGTTTCAAATTTATCCATGTTTTTTGGTAATCCATGTTGGAACAGACTTTCTTGAATCAAGACCAGGAGGACTCCTAGGTGCTCTCTTTGCAGTCTCAAATTTCAAAGACTTTTTCTACCCTGGAAAAAGGGTAGAGCTTTGGAGCTTTCGTTGTTCTTGCTCAGATTTCTTAGAGACCATTTGATGCAATGCTAATAACTAAGAAACATAATTTTCAGGAGGTAAATACTTCTTTGACACATGTTCTGTGACATATTTGGCTAATCTTTGGAAGTGGGTTCCATTTGTGCTATTGCAGTCAGGTAGGTTTTGTCAATACCTTGAATTTGGCAAGGAGATGTCAACCTCCAGACTGAGTAATATGTCAAGACTTTTTTCCCATTACCCAAAACATCAAAACAAAAACGTAAACATGAAAAGCTGTGACTCACTCCTAAAAAGCATTCTACAACATCGGTTTCAGGCTGCTGCGGAGTGGGACTGGATTGTGTAATCTACCTATCTCAGGATGACTTTTGGGAAGAATATGCTCTGTGTAAGAGGAACAATATATAAATTCTATTTTAGATTGGATATTAGGAATAATGCTCTTAAAACTATTTTTATTTTTAAAATGTATATAAATAGTTATTAAGAAATTTGCAAAGCAATGGGCCTGGTTCCATTATCTCAATCTTTCTTTTACCCATCTCACCAATATCCATGAAGATTTCTCAGCTATGATTAATCATATTGTTGTTATATACTATTTATTCTTTTTCGCCATACTGTATATTATTGCACATTTTAGTTTGTGTAGAAAATCTCTCCCTAGAAATTCTCCCATTTCTTTGGAGCCTTTTCTCTTTTGCATCACCACTGGCAGGTGTCTTTCAGACTTACTACATTATAGCTTCTGGATCTTGACTATTAGGTCAATTTTGTTCATAATTTTCCTGATTTTTTCTTATGTTTTTATTCTATAAATATTGTCCAATTCACTATATTCTAAAGTATATTGAGAGAGCCTCATTGTAAAAGACAATGGGTAACAGATACCATCCATGTGAACAATTTTGCATTTTCTAAATAAATTGCCTCAATTTATTTCCATAATTTTCTTAAGTGCCTCAGGCATCAATGAAAATAGGCTCATTAATTGCTAAGTAAGTAATTTTTCTACAATATAGTCTTGTTTTATACATTCATTTTTGCATTTACTGTGCGTGACCAGATTCACCAAACACAAGCCTAGTTACCAAGCAAAATACACTTTCCTGGAAAAGTGGGTTTTAGGGTCAAACAAAATTCCCACATGAATCACAGCATCATTTATGATAATCACTGGAAAAGCAAAATGCTGACTGACTTACTTGAATGGGAAAGCCTAGAGTAATCTACATTGTTAGAGAAAGAGTATGGGCTGGATATAAAAGCTTTTCTCAATATTTCTTGGCACAGGTTGAACATTTCCTTCCCTAGATAATTTTTCCTGGTCCCTCAGTGAAAGTTGATCTTTTTGATTTTTCATAGTATAATACCTTTCATTCTCTGTAGTGTATATTTCTTGAATTAAATTTATTTAAATGCATGTCTTATCTTCCCACTACAATGTGAGTTTTTTTTTTTTTTAAACTGCATAGACTACATTTGATCCATCTGCATAGAACTTACCTGGATCACTACCTGGGACAGAGTAAATACTCAATAAGTAAATACTTGAGTGAATGAATAATTTAATAGTTATATTAAAAATTATTAATTATAGAAAGGTAGGTAGAGATAAAACTGAAGAAAGAGGAACTTGTTCATGTTGGTTTACTTCTTCCCCATTCTGCTTTTATGCAAAGCACAAGTACCTCCATTGATTATTTGGATCTTCATTCTTTGAATGGGAGTGATGCATCAGACACAGTAGGATGTGTTCTGCCAGTTTTGAGCTGCTTAGAATTCATGTGTTCAGAATTATGAAACAGACCCAAATATGTTGGCTTATCTTAGGCAAAACACAATTTCCCAGCTTTTAGGAAAATAAAGGAGTTTGGAAAACTGAGAGACTTGTAAAAGACTTAGCAGTCTAGTGGTTCTTAAAAGTTTTTATTTTGATTGCTGCTGTTACCACTATACTTCTTATTGGCATTTATAGAAAATTCTGTGTTTGCCTTGTGCTTCAAACTAACGTGTGTGTGTGTTGTGGTTGTTATATTCTGGGGGCTTGGGCATTTGTGATATGAATAAATGAATGCAATTCAGTTAACTTCCTGATTGCTTGTTGTGTGGAAGATCCTTCAAAGTCTCTATGTTGTCTAGGGGGAGAAATATCAACAATAAAATTATTGTCTAGTAGAGACAATAGTTATATTTATAGATAATGTTATAAGGGAATGAAACTATTATCTATCTTATGTGATATAAATATTTGTCTATTCAAAGGCAAGGAAATGGGCCAGAAATCTTGAGGTCTGTTTAGATTCTATAGAACTCTGACTTTATAAATTTTTAAACAGAGGAAGACAAAAGAAGTTTGAATTCTAATTTTGTTTTAAAATCATCATGCATATGATACAAAAGGAAGGCATAAACATTTTTGGTACCATAATATAAGAAGTGTAACTTTCCTTACCTATCTTCTCATTATACCAAAAAGTTGGAACCACTTATTTATGCCAATTTTTAGCCGTTCTTGAGGAGGTCTAATTGTACACCACACCATACTTGTACCACTTTAAGTTGTACAAAATCTCCTAAACAATAATCTATGAAAATCATATTGGCAGAGTAGGAAATTTTATCTTGACACCTAAGAGGTGTAAGAGAGTTTTCAGATGTCAGCTCTTATTGAATCAGATTCCATGGATTGTACTTGAGTATCAGCACTAGGTGGTTAAAAATGAGTAAGCTACTGAACATACCATTAGCTCTATCTACTGCTAGTGCTTACTATGTTTTAGAATTCAAGTGTTTTACTAATATTTATAGCATATAACCCACATAACCCCTATAAGAGAGACTCTACTTTTATCTCATTATATAGATGAGAACCAGAAACAAAGAGAGGTCAAATGTGAGTTTAAAGTCACCCAGTTTATAGGTGCTGCTGAAGTTAGGATCTAACAATTGCGCTCTGGCTCCAGAGTCTGCTCTTAACCTTTGTGGAATACCATTGTGTATTTATGAACATGTGATTAAATCTGTGGCTAATAAATGTTACTTCTTAGCAAGAGAAAATGATTACAATTCTTCCTTATCTTGATTTTTATAAATTAGGATAATAGAGGACTTATTAGAACAATAATTGGATTCCTATTGGTCACTTGGAGGTTTCAGCCAATATCAGAATGCTTTTCAGTAGTAATAATAAGATTGGAATGATTTCTATTTTCTTGGTACTATGCCAAGCACTAAATGAGCATTATTTTATTTTACTTTTTATATTATATATATATATTGAGATGGAGTTTCACTCTGTCACCAGACTGAAGTGCAGTGGCATGATCTTGGCTCACTGCAACCTCCTCCTCCCAGGTTCAAGCAATTTTCCTGCCTCAGCCTCCTGAGTAGGTGGGACTAGAGGTGCACACCACCATGCCCAGCTAATTTTTGTATTTTTAGTGGGATGGGGTTTCACCATGTTGGCCAGGAGGGTATTGATCTCTTGACCTTGTGATCCGCCTGCCTCGGCCTCCTGAAGTGCTGGGATTACAGGCGTGAGCCACCACGCCCAGCCTAGAGCATTCTCTATTTTAATCCACAACAACCCTTTTAGGTATTAGTCTCATTTTTAAGATAAGGAAAGTAAGACTTAGAAGGGCAAAAATGTGATGATGACCACTGAGACAATAAGCAGCAGAAAGAGGCTCAAAGGCATTGGATCCTTAAATCTGTACTTCTAAGATCTAAGATTAGCTCCTTTATTATAGTGATTTATCTCTATAAATTAATATTTAAAGAGCAAATCTTAAATTTATCTTTTTATTTATACTCATTAAAAGTAAGATAACATACACTTTAAACATCATTGAAAAGACTAATGATGCTAAGTGAGAATATGAAACAACTGGAATTTTCTTAAACGTCGAGAGTGTAAATTAGTACAAACATACAAACATTTTGGAAAACTGTGTGGTATCATCTTCTAAAGTTGGAAAAACAATTCTCCTATGGCATAGAAGGTTTGCTTCTTTGTATACATGCCCTAAATGAGTGCACTTATGTACCAAAGATGTGTGCAATAACACTTATGTCAATATTATACATAATAACCCCAAACTGGAAACCACTCAAATTTTTCAAATTTCAGTCAGTGCCAGAAGAGATAAGATGATTTTGTTATATTCATGAAAGTAAAATAACATATGGCAATAAAAATGAATGAAGAAAATGTAATACCATGTTGAATTATTCCACAGTATTAAGCCAAGAAAGCCAGACATACCAAACAAATACATATTGTAGGAGTTCATTTATAAAAAAAATTTAAAATAAGAATGATCCATGACTTAATAGTCAAAATAATGGTGGTCTAATAGTGGCTCCAGAGTGTTAAACGTGAACGATTTCTTGGCCTGTGTGGTAGTTATAGGCATATATTCCCCTGCGATTATTTATTGAGTTGTACGCCTGTGGATTGTCTACTTCTCTGTCTGTATTTTTACTTCAATAAAAAGTTAAATATAATAGATATTATTTGTGAGAAAGGAGATGTTCTGGTTAACTAAATACTCTTGATAATGAGAGGGCTAATATGAATAGCTGCCACAAGATACAAAATCTATACAGTTTTGTAATGGCTTTGTAATTTTTTTCTAAAATGAATGATTTTACTTTCTTATCTCTAAATACAAAGTATAAAAGTAATATAGTATTACTTTAAAGATTTGAAATTTTTATTTAAAAAAGATGATAAAAGTAAAATATGCACAATGTATGAAACATTGAGCCAAATATGTATCTTTGGTATCCATTTGATTTCTTACCATTCTCTTTTTCTAAAGTAGGAGGATATCAAATCACTCTGGTAATTTGGATTTGATTTTGTTGAGATTTTATATGTGTCACATAAGAAATTAGGAATAATTTTGAAGTGTCAAGTGTTTCACAATTTGTGCCAAGACTTGACATTTTTGAGACACCTCACCAAATCCCTTAGTACAATATCTCATCTTTGGCACTTGGCCTTAGTTGCTAGAACAATAAAAATTCTGTTTCTCAAATAAATAGTTCATCACTCAAGATACATATTCACTCACATCATAAATGCCACTGACTCCTCTTCCTAGAGCAGAAGGTACCTTCAGTGAACTTGGGTTGTCTGAATGACATAAGGATAGCTATAGTCACATTGGCACTTGGGGCCACTCAGCCCCCAGTGCGGTTTCTTCTCATGACAGGGCAAGTTTTTGCCCTGCTAAGAGCCCTATTCTTTTAAGTTAGTTATTCATAGAGAGTGTGGTATAAGAACACAAGCTCTAGATTCGAAGCATTCTAGGTTCTAATTCCAGCTCTACCACTGCCTATATGTTGATCTTGGAAAAACTAAACTTTAAAGTGGGGATAATATACTTATTGGGTTAATGTGCAGATTTGTTGAAATAAGGCATGTAAAATTCCTAGTATAGTAGCTGCCATATAGCAAACTGTAATTATCAGATTTCATTTATTAATCACTATTATTAAATACCCTTTTCTCTCGTGTGAAACAAAGGACCACATTAACCCAGTTTATCCAAGTGGATCCAACAAAGTGCTTAGGACATTACTGATTATTCAAATAAATAAAACTATATACTTTCTTATAATAGAGAACTTTATTTACCTAGAAAATACAGCTTTTTTAAAAGCTGCCTACAGTGAATGTTCGACTTGGTATATATTTCTAGATATTTGTATCTAATATAAGTAAAACCAATTTGAAAATCAATGATGTCTCATTAGCACTACATGCCATAAACGTGTGTTTAAAGTGCTTTTAGTTGAAAAGGAAAAAGGTCACCTATGTGTTTGAAAGATTGCGACCAAAAATTGGAGATATTTTACTATTCTTCATTTTATGTCTAAGCTTTGCTAAGATCAATGAATTCCAAATCATGCATCAGTTAGTAGGTGCAGAGAAAATGCTTTAATGTCTGGAAATTTCATCAATCTCATTTCTCTGTCACAAAAGGAATTGCTTAAATGCGTGTTCTTGAGACCAACATGATAAAACTACATATCAGACATCTAAATATATGTAAATATCAAAAAGGTGTGCATTTTCAACAATATATTCTGGTTTTCAGAGCATTAGTTTTGAACCAGTCACTGGTTTCCCAAAATATAGCTCACCATTATCGACCAGTACATCACAGTTGATGTACTGCAGTGTAACAAAGAACTGTCAGCTATGGGATGGTAAATACGGTGCATGCTTCCTGCTCCTTTATCGTATATGCACATTCTTCCCCAAATAGTTTAGCAAACGTTTGCCTCCTACACACAAACTGCAAGAATGCCGACACTCTCAGGAGACCACTAAAATCCACAGCTGCATTATTTTCCTTTCTCTTAAGGGGAAAAGTTTAAAAATAACCAACTTTTCTCAGCCATGTAAAGTATATCTTTCCCTGGGAATCACTTTGTTTTCATATTTTCTGCCTCTCTGTTAAAATTGAAAACATGAATGCTTCATTGCCTAAGAAACTGAGTAAACTTGCTTTCTGAAACGTACCTTTTAATGTCTTTTATGATTTTGTTTTTCTTCCCTTATTTGCACTCTCAGCTGTGGATGAATTTCCATGCAATGCATCATTTCTTTAAGAGTTTACACACCAGAAGAAATAAAAATGGAAAATGGTGTCTATTAAGAGAAAACAGCATTCCCAAGTCCCCAGCAGATGCTGTCGGTGAGCAGCCCTCTGTTTGCTCAGCACAGCAGACCAGCTTAACCCTCCATAGGGTTGCCCTGAAGAAAGGAACATATTTCTGGTTATTAAACAAATGAAGGCACTTTTAACTTGACTTTACCCTCCTATTATTTCAGAATACAGTGTGGACCCGGGAGTTTTGTAAATTTAAGCCGCGCATCATTCCACTTTGGCTAAAATTATTTCTATTTTTTATATCTCACCAGCTTCTGTATGATCAATTGCCCATGATCAACTTCAGATTTTGTACTTCCTTCCACACATCAAAACATATATGCATACGAAAGATGTCCTTGAAAAAATTTTTGTTTCAATAGTTTTTGGGGAACAGGTGGTGTTTTGTTACATGGATAAGTTCCTTACTGGTAATTTCGGAGATTTTGGTGCACCTGTCACTTGAGCAGTGTACGCTGTACCCAATGTATAGTCCGTTATCCCTCAGCTCCCTCCCACTCTTCCCCTGATCCCAAAGTCCATTATATCATTCTTATGCCTTTGTGTCCTCATAGCTTAGTTTCTACTTATTAGTGAGAAAATACAATATTTGGTTTTCCATTCCTGAGTTACTTCACTTAGATTAATTGTCCCCAACTCCATCCAGGTTGCTGCGAATGCCATTATTTTGTTCCTTTTTGTGGCCAAATAGCATTCTATGGTGTATATATGCCAAATTTTTTTTAGCCACTAGGTGGTTGATGGGCATTTAGGCTGCTTCCATATTTTAGCAATTGCAAATTGTGCTGCTGTAAACATAGGTTTGCAAGCATTTTTTTCATATAATGAGTGTCTTTTGTTTTTATACATTTATTCTTATTAACAAAAGGCTGTGGTTTTTCTCTTCATAATTCTCTTCATAGCATAAGATAGCATCAGTAAATCTTTCTGCATTGGAGGCAAGTCAATAGTTTGTGAACAAAAGTCTTTGTCCTGTCTTCATTTGGGCAGGAACATGACAATATGCAAATATCCATTTGAACAGATATGTGATGCAAAAGAGGGGTAGTGCTAAGTCTTTGTACCAAATGGAGCATGACTTGATATAGTTAGGCTTTCTCTCCCCACCTGAATCTCATCTTGAATTGTAATCTACATAGTCCTCATCATCTCCATGTGTCAAGGGAGAGACCAGGTGCATGTAATTGAATGATTGTGGTAGTTCCCCCATGCTGTTCTCGTGATAGTGTGTGAGTTCTAACGAGATCTGAGGTTTTTCGAGTGGTTCTTTCTCCTTCGCTCAGCACTTCTCCTTCCTGCCATCTTGTGAAGAAAGTGTCTTGCTTCCCCTTTATCTCCTGCCGTCATTGTAAGTTTCCTGAGGCCGCCCCAGCCATGCTGAAATGTGAGTCAATTAAACCTCTTTCCTTTATAAATTACCCCGTCTTGGGTATTTCCTTATAGCAATGACCAATAGTACAACTCATACAAGCAATCTCAGAAGGGATGAGCCCTGAGAAGTGTCAGTAGGGCAGAATATCTGCTTTGTAATCTAAACATTGTAGGGAGGCATGTGATCAAGTGAATTTGTTAAGTGGCAACAGTATGCCCCATTTCTCTGTGTCTCCACTATTCATGGCTTGTACCATCTCTGTCAATTGTGTATAGACCCTGAAAAATTACATACTTCTCTGTAAGCTAAGTTCCCTACACTGGGTACTTCCAAGCCTATCAATGCATTTCCTAACCAAGAACAAGAGTCGCCCACCGCAAAGTGGTTTTAGGGATGAAATTTATATCATACTGAAGAGGAGTCAGGAGGTTTTAGAATCACTGTTTGGACCTTGACATAGAAATGCTTGTTCATAATTAAGAGATTTAAAAGCAGCAGCAGCAGCAGCTGAAGACATTTAAATCTTCTTTCCCAGTCATTTACTGTGAAATCTAACTCCATTCCCGGAGCAAAAATTAATGGCATTTAGGACTTTAGTGTTTTTCAGGTATCAATAAATCCCTGCTAGTGTCTCTCAGTTTTTCTAATAGCCAGGAGGACCAGTAATAAAGTACAATAAAAGGTTTTAGTAAAAGAAGCTAACATTTCCTTATATCATTAAGATATGTTTTAGACATTCTTTTAACATCTGTTATTTGAATAGCCCATATTTTTTTACAATTAATTTTTAACCATTTTATTGTGAAATACTACAAATTAATTAAACAAAATAGCTCCTTGTTTGTAACAAATCCATCACATTTTATCACCAACATGTAATCAGACACTGGTAAGATAGCACAATACCCCTCAGACCTCTAATCACGTCCCACCTCACTAATAGTTGCTTCCTTTTGTTTATAATTTCATCACCTAATCATATATTGCTAAACACTAGAGTTCAGCTTTATTATTTTTAGGGCTTAATTTAAATGGAACCATGCAGCATGTATACTTTTAAGTCTATCTTAGTTTGCTTTATCTTTGTGAAATTGTCCATAATGTTGCATGTAACTGTTTATTGTCATTGATATATAACATCCTTTCATATGATTGTAGCACATTAAAAAAAATTATTTTTACTGTTGATTAATGTTTGGGTTGTGGCCTGTTTTAGGTTCTTGCAAGCAATGCAATGATTAAAATACTTGTTTATGTCTCATAGTGCACAATTGCACACATTTCTATTCGTTATATGTATAACCAGGTGTGTTACAGCTGAGTGAGTGTGCATATCTTGAACTTTATCTGATAGCATCAGTTATCCAAAGTGCTATTACTGAATTTCACAACCATCAACAATGGATTTCTATGCTTTTATGGATTTGTTTCTGGATTTTCTGTTCCAGTCTGTTTTTCTATTTGTCTGTCTCTTCCCAATTACTATGATTTTTTTTAAATGCTTGCTTTTAAAATTCTTTCTTTGTTAAACACTTCCATTCACTGAAAGAAAATAGCACGTAATGAATTCTTAAAGCATGCTTAGATATATCTTTTAAATGTGTTTATGTAAACCTGTTACAAGAACTAATGCAAAAATAAAAGAAAATTTAAAATTTGCAGTAGCTATAAAATAAACGGCAACATCTGGTATAGTAAGTCCACTCCTTAAGTGTGGACTTAAGGAGTGTTGTGGCTTAAGGAGTGTTGTGGCTGTTCTGTGCCTTAGTATTCCCAAATATATTTTGGAATTCACTCATCAATATATAAACATTCACATAGTTATTGAGATTTTGATTGAGATTGAATCATTTAAATGAGTAGTAGAATTTATGTCATTACAGTATTAAATCTTCTATCAATAAACATGATTCATTATTTTGTTGATTAGATCTTATTCCTCAATAATGTTTTATTATTCTCTAGAAGAGTTATACATATCTTTTTAATAGATTAATTCCTAATTATTTGGTATTTTTAGGATATTGTAAATGGCACCTTTTATATTTTACTTCTGAATACTTTTGCTGATATATAGAAATGCAATTAATTTTTATATATTGACATTGTATAAGCAACTTTATTAAACTCATAATTTAGGCAGTAATTTAGTTGCAAAATTTTCAAGTTTTTCTTTTTAAAAAAACGCAGATAACGTATTTGCATATTGAGAGTTTTATTTTTTTCCAATTCTTATACCTTTGATTTGTTTTTTTTTAAATGATGGTTCCAATACTTTAACATTAAATAAAATGCTTATATGGGTAAAAAAGGAAAACCACAGTCTTTATCTAATTAGGGAGAAATTTTCATTCACAGTTTGCAAAATTGTTTTTCATTCATTAATTATTTTTGATTGTGGTAAAATACACATAGCATGAAATGTATTTTAAGGAATTTTAACTGTACAGTTTAGTGGCATTGAGTATATTCACATTGTTGTATAACTGTCGCTACCATCCATCTCAAGAACTCTTTTCATCTTAACAAAACTGACATTCTGTACTGATTAAACAGTAACTTTTCATTCACCCCTTTTTACAACCCCTGTCAACCACTCCCCTTCTTTCTGCCTCTGTGAATTTAACTACTAATATATATATCTCATATAAGTCAAATCAAACATTATTTGCCCTTTTGTGTCTATTTTATTTCACTTCACATGCCCTCAATGTCCATCCATGTTGTAGCATGTATCAGAATTTCCTTCAAGGCTGAAAAATATTCCATTGTAGGTGTGCATGGCATTTTGTTTATGCATTCATTGCTGATAGACCCTTGAGTTGCTTCTAACTTTTGGCCATTGTAAATAATATTTCTGTTTTCATGCTTTCAATTATTTCAGGTCTATATCTAGAAGTGGATCTTCTTCTGGTAGTTGTAATTCTCTTTATATTGTTTAGAGAAACTGCCACACTGTTTTCCAGAGATGCAGCAACATTTTACATTCTCAGCAATGGTGTGCAAGGGTTTAAATTTCTTCACAACCTTGCTTCTAAGCAAGGATGCTTTTGAAAAGTTGAGAATTGATGTTGAATTTTATCAAAAGCCTTACAGCCTTTATTATGGTGATATGTTATTTCTTTTCTTTGTTCTGTTTATGTGGTGAATTACACTGATTGATTTTAAAAAAGAATTCACTTTGCATTCCTGGAATTAACACAAATTGTTCCTGATATTTTGGCCTGTTTATATATTATTGGCTTGATTTCCAATACTTGTTTAAATTTTTTGCATTTATGTTTATGAAAGAGATTTGTTTATCAATTTTTCTTTCTGTTATTTTTGGTATCAAAATTATGCTGTACTCATAAAATAATTTGGGTAATCTTTTTTATTATTTAGTGGGAGATTGTATGAAAGATTGATGTGACTTCTTCCTTAAGTGTTTGGCAGAACGTGCTGCAGAAGCCATTAGGCAGAGATTTTTTGTTGTTGTATGAGCTAATTCTTAATTTTAGATTAAATATATTGTTAAAATACTGGCCTATCTTGTCTGTTTTGTTTTGTGTTTGTTTTAAGTTGTCCTTTTTTCAGTCTTGGTGCGTTTCATTTAGTTTCAAATTTTTAGTATGTAATGTCCCGTTAGGGTTATTTTAATATTTGCGGTATTTATAATGGTCTGCCTTTTTGTATTCTTGGTATTTGTGTGCTGTTTTTTTTCGTTTTTCTTCATCAGTTTCACCATGGTTTATCAATTTTATTTGTTTTATTTTTTAAACAAGCAATTAAACAAGTATTTGACTATCCTTTCTATTGCATGTATCTTTTCTATTTAGTTAATTTCTGTGCATTTCTTTATCATTTTCTTTTTACTATCTTTGGGATTAATTTTGTTCCTTTTCTAAAGATGAATGTTTAGATAATTAATTTTTAAACTTCTCTTTAAAAATATGCATTTAAGTTACAAAAATTCTCTATAAGATCAGTGTATATACATCTCACAGGTTTTGATATGTAGAATGTTAAAATGTAGTTTAATAATTATTTTTAAATTTTTGTTATACCTTCTTGAACCAGTGTACCCTAATGATAATTTTTATCTTTTGGCAATTCATTTTCTCCCTATGATTTAGATATCCACTCAGTTTCATTACTTCTATATCTCTTTCTTCTTTAAAAAAAAATTAGTAATAGGTTTTGCTGAGAGAATACATTTTTAAACTCAATTATTTCTAAGGCATGAGAAGAAAGGATTAAAAATTTAAATTTTCCTAAACTACCATATTCTATATTGTCTTTTATCTTTTATTATCTACCTTTCGACTTCTACCTTTATGGATTTCTTTCTGTTTGTGCTTTCTTGTCACCTACTTCATACGTTTTTGTTCTTGTCTCAAGATAACTTTGATATCACTATCTTGTTTCCTAAGACAATGGCCAAATTCTGTTTGTAGTCTTTATTTACATTTTATTTCTTTTTTCAATTTATATGATAACTATACAAAAAAAAAAGATTTACGGGCAGCTTACAAAACAGTTATCCACCTTACCAAGCTATAAACATTGGAATTTTTTTTGCTCTCATGGTTTTTATTTTCTCTTGACTTCTGTTTTACCTATATAAATCTTATCACACAGATTGTATACCAATTCTATTCTGAATCATAATTTCCTAGTCCTGCATTTGTGCCTCTGTGTGAACTCTCTGCACACTGTACATTGTTTTATTTTGGATGTTCATTCTAGAAGTTTCTTGAGGTGAAGAATCATATTTTATGTATCTTTTATTCCCCAGTGTCTCACAATAGCAACCCCATTCAAAAATATACAAAATGCCTAACTAGGAATCAGGAACACAAAGGAAGAAAAAGGAAAATATATTGAAAGTGGAGTTTATAGAAACCCAGATGTCCATGTCAACTTAATTATTTCTAATATTTGAGCCATGTTTCTCTCATGTATATAGTATGTTTATAAAACACCTATTTGTATATGTAGTCACATATGTATTATTAAAAGTTACAAATTTATTTTTCCTATCTAGGTGCAAAGTTATTCATTCCTACATATTTGCTTTGTGCAAATACGTCATTGTCTTTAGTATATTAACTTGCTTAAGGAACAGAAAATAAACATTTCATTTGTTCACATAAGTTATATTTCAGAGCCAAATACAGTACTTTGCTACACACAAGGCACTGATGAAATTAACTGTTTCCTTCATTTACCTTCTCCAATATCTGTGTATTCAATATCTATCTACGGATGCCATGGCTAGCTAATCCCTTTCAAACAAGTATTATTGTCTTTATAACTTTTCTCTGTACTGTAAACAAAAAGAACCTTCTTTTTTGAATAGGTTATAAAAATATTACTGATTTACTAATTTGATAGAACATCCTTCCCTGGATTATATAACTGTTAGTTCAAATATCCACTATATCAATGATTATTTTGTGCTTATGTTTCAATAAATATGTCATTCTTATAAGTCTGTAGCTACAATGTAGTGATATATGACTACAGTGTGATTGGAATAGATAATCATAGCAATCATCTCTTTGTCACAGTGTAGGAAAAAAAAGAAGGCTATCATGGCGTAACATGGTCACTCTTCACTCTTACATATGAATCCTCCAATTATCTCTTTCATATCAGAGTATTTGAAAAAAGGGAAGCCTCAAAATTAGTTTTTTATAAAATGTCTGTCTTTAAGAAATGTATTTTCAATAGAACTTAACATTGAGTACATCTTAAATAAGTGTAATAGAGGAACTATTGCCAAATAATGAAAATAGAAGGAAGCATATGTGTTGTTTGATTATACTAATCACACATAAAAGGTAAGGTGAACAAAAGACTGATGCTGAAGGGAAAAAAAAATCCTGCTATCATTTACATTCAGATGTTTAGTAAAATCACAACCAAACGGGAACTTTTCAAACCTATTCTCTGCAAAGCATATAGCTTAACCATTAGAAACACCACCACCAATGACAACAACAAACAAACAAAAACTATGCAGCAAAGGAAAATAATAGCTTATGCCTGATATTATTTATAAAGAAACATTAGTAATGCTAAACTCAAGCTTACCGACAGTGGCAAGTAGCTGCACAGTCTCATCTGCACTATTACAGCTGTTCTCCATAAATCTTTGGTTGCAACATTATGGCCAATAGGGCACAGCATCTAGCAGACTGAAAGGTCATTGCTTTGTTTATATGACTTTTATAATCTGAAATTTCAACAGAATGAATCCCACAGCAGGCTCTGGTCCCTCCAGGGCCGCAGTTTTTCTGTGGTATTGTTTGCCTCTAGAAGTTCTGTGAGATAGTGCTTAGCATTTGGCAAATGTTAACTTTGCTTAAGAGGACTTTGTATCTGCACCAAGGTATAAACTGAGGAGCCTAAAGGAGAACACTCACACGAGCCAGAGGCTCCTAGAACTAACATCAGAATGGATTAGGTACAAGAATTTTTTTTTTTTTTTTTCTAAAACCTGTCTCATTTTTTCACTTGATTTGGTATATTCTAGTCGTCCTCTGTGTGAGTTCACCTCAGGTCCTTTGTCTCTATCTCAAGTCCAGATATCACTCCTATCAATGCCTATATTTGGAAGTTGGAAAGGGGCTTAATTCTTCAAACAGATTGTAGGATAGTGACAGTAGGAACAGGAAGAATGGAATAATTGTGGGTGGATATTTAATTTGGCCTTGAAAAAATGATTAATAGTGCCAAGCATCATAGCTTTGATATTACCCATATATTTCTTATGCAATAGTAATGATGGAATCTAGTAAGGATATTCTCCTTCCTAGTGAGAAATTGCACTGCTCACAGACAAATTGAAGTAAGCAGTGAGTGGGGGCTAGGGAGGTGATGCATAGCATCCTTGGAATGCAATAGGAGTCCACAGGTATCACAAGGGACAGTCAGATGAAGCTTATCAACTACACTTAAAGAAAAATGAACCTAACCTTTCATTCATCAAACAGAACCCTATATAAATGTCAGTGAGCATCAACATTCAATTAACATTGTGGCTTATTCATCAGTTAGGGATTTACAGTGTAGGGATTCCTGTTGCTCCTGAATCATAATTGCAGAGACCTCTCTTCAGCTGTTTTTAGCTAGGTGAGGGGCTTCACCTGCTGCATTTCAAGTACCTTTCACTAAATCTCTACTTGAGACATTTGTCATGTGGTCCCTTGGTAACACACTGGTGAGATCTCACATTGGTTCTTTGTACATCAAGGTTCTAATGAAGAGTTAACCCTCTGGGAGCCTGGAATAAATTCCCTACCCACAAGACAAAAATAAAGGACAAAAAGAGTTGTTTCTTGCTTCTTAATGTGTGCATTGTTTACATAAAAACAGTTGTTAGAGGGGTAAGAAACAGTTATACTCTCCTGATATGTCTGCATTCAACCCTTCCTTGGGGTGTACTTTTAATTCTGCAGCCAGGGTATTAGCAATATTAAACTGAAAATGTCACAAAATGTCAAATCTGAAAATGTCACTGGGAAAGGGGAAAAAAGATGGTGACCCTGTACTATCTACAGATGAAATAAATATGCCTCCCTGATACTGTACAGTGATTTTTTTTAGTGGATATGATTTTATACATTTTGCATCCTATTAATTTTCATGGCATAGATGGAGAAATATTAGAACAGTGAGAGTGCTGAAGACAAATTAACTCATCAATTACATGTATGGGACAGTGGAGACTGAGTTTATTTCACCATTTTGAATTGCAATAAAACTGTAATTACTAACTCGTGGAATCTTCATGGAAATCTGCATTCATTACCGCTTAATTTGAAGTCAGTGACTGCTGTATCCTTAGCTTTTCTAATATCTGCCACCCAGTGAAAACAGTAGAAAACACTTTAGAATTAAAGCAGCTGTCCCACTAAGTCTCCACAGAAACATTTTTGTAATCATCCAAACTAAATTTTACCCATGACACCAGTGAGATTAATTTGTACTTAAATAGTGCAGAAAATGGAAAATGAATATTTTCAGGGGTTTGTTTGTTCAGGGGTATGATTCCCCCCACTTTTTTAAACTCTTCTCTTCATCTCAGTCTCTCTGCCAACTCTTCTGTCTTCTATCCTCTCTTTACATATGCAAGTGCAGCGCTGAGAGTTACTTTTCTAACAGAATGACTAAGGGAGTCAGAAGATTTAGGTGTAAGTTCTGTTTATACCACTTACCAACTTTCTTTATAGTGTTGAACAAGTCACTTCACTTCTTTGAAACTCACTCTCCTCATTTATAAAATGGAGATTATAATGTCAACCTTCTAAGGTTTATATGAGCATTAAGTGAGCTAATGTATGTAAATACCTCTAGTGTAGCACCCAATATTTTAATGTTGGTTTCTCTTGTTTTAATCTTTAAAGGAAACCAGAAGTTATAGGTATTATATACTGTGTTATAATTTATGGAGTGAATTGAATTTCCCTGACAGCTTAGTATCTAGAAAATCAGAACTGCATTTATTATACATATGCCGTTTGTTTTTGTTTTTCTATCTTTACTATGGTTGAAAAGCAAGTGTTATGTCAATGGAAACTGATCTATTAACCATACTTTTTTTACATGCCACTGTGAATTAATTGAATCTGAAAAGGCATCATTTAAATGCGATTACCTGTTTTTATTTCTTTAGTCTGTTACTGGCACCTGGGAAATGATAGATCACAGTTTTAAGGGGTCAGATGGGGCAGAAATCAACGGCATTTTATTTTAGGATCAGTGATATTTTTCAAAAGTTTGTTTCTGTCAACTACAGGTTTTGATGTATGTGCATACAGAAGCAAAGGAAACGTGTCTGTGGTATATGCACTATCTGATTGGAGAACAGGCAATAAAGCTCACTCTGATCTGAGCAAGAAAAAGGAACATGAAGGGTTGTGGTAGAGATTAGTTACAAAGAAAAAATGCAAACAGAATAAATTTTTAAAACTGTTGGAAAGTTGTGATTGGTGCTTAGCTAATAGTTTGAAAATTCCACCTGTATCGGCGTTAGGTATGTTTATTAATACATCTAATACTCTATCTCTCTGAGTTCCTTTGCCTTGTAGCGATTTGTGAAACCTAACACAATTAACTGAAAAGAGGTAAGAATAAAACTAAATTCTATGCATTTTCTTCATTCACTTGACTATTTTGAGGCACTTTTCCATTTCCTTAAAAGGTACAAATGTTTCCCCTGAATCAAGCAAGACTGGAAAAGTGAACTTGATGACTTGATGTGGCTGATCTGGCCACATGTATGTTCCATGGGTTTCAACTGATCAACATAGAAACAGCAAATCATTTGTATTGCTAGCCAGAACCTGTTGAGCAAATGCCATACCTCTGATCTCAAACTGCTTGGCTGAATCCACTGAAGAGAACCAAAGTAGTATAGAAAATAAATCAAGAAAGTCAGGGATTTGATTATCTTTCAGACTCTTGCAGATAATAATTGCTATCTGCAAAATTAAGATTTCAATAGGTTATTACATGCAGATCTCTGTTAAGAGCTCCTGCTATATATAATATGCTCTTAAGTAATGTTAGCTCTTGTGATTCCTACTCAAGTTACAGTTTGTATAGTAAAATTAGGGTATAAATATCAACTAGAGAGTGATGTTTCTACATACTAAAAACAAAGGAAAGATAAGTTCAGCTGTATATGATATCTGATTGAAAAGCCCAAGCAAGAAAGCTCATGCTCTAAGCTTAGTAACTTACAATTGATTAGCCACAGTCTACTAGGTGATAGGCCCAATACATTATATTGCTTAGAAAATGTAGTATTTAGAAAGTATCTAGTGAAAATAATTTGGCAGTGTCATTTATAAATTGATGTCTGTTCACTCATCGGATTAAAATGTACATTTTCAATAAACCTCAAAATAGAAAATACTATACAGAAAAGATCATCTTGAATGTAATTCTTTTTTTTTTTTTTTTTTTTTTTTTTTTTTTTTTGAGACGGAATCTCGCTCTGCTGCCCAGGCTGGAGTGCAGTGGCCGGATCTCAGCTCACTGCAAGCTCTGCCTCCCGGGTTTATGCCATTCTCCTGCCTCAGCCTCCCGAGTAGTTGGGACTACAGGCGCCCGCCACCGCGCCCGGCTAGTTTTTTGTATTTTTTAGTAGAGACGGGGTTTCACCATGTTAGCCAGGATGGTCTCGATCTCCTGACCTCATGATCTGCCCGTCTTGGCCTCCCAAAGTGCTGGGATTACAGGCTTGAGCCACCGCGCCCGGCCTTGAACGTAATTCTGTTAATTCCAAGAATCTGTCAAAGAACATAAACCTGATGATTCTAGTGATTAGAAGTGGTTCACAGAGGTTTATTGTGCAACTTTACGTTTTGTACCTATGTTGATCTAAGCTGTTCCTGTCATTGTTTGTCATACCAACTCTGGCCCCTTCTCAATTCTTCCCCTCTGTATATACTCTGAACTGTGCAAATATGATGCAAGAAAGTAAGATAATTAATAAGAATTTCTTTTAAAAAATGACCATTTTAGTGCATTGTGAGTGAATGAGAGTGATGGCTTTGCATTTTTCCAGAAATATACAGCTATGCTGACTGACCTGTGTTTTAGTTGACTTTGGGATATATTGTTAGAACGTTAAACCCTGTCGTGGCATATAGGAAAATATTGACAGCACCTATTCTTAAGTATTGTAAATGTATATAAGAACCTTAGGCCCTCAAATTATCATACATTTGTGTGTGTGTGTGTGTATAAATATACATCAATTATCATCTCTCACTTGAATTTTGAGGTGTTTCTTGGCTTTTCAGGGGCTATGCTTAAGCCATACTTAACTAACTCAAATTCTCTTTACATGCCTGCTCTTTCTCACTTTCAGGTTTTTCACATGCTACCCTCTCTGCCTGGAATATTCTTCTCTCTGCTTCAGTTGTCTTGTCTGATTCCTTAACATTTTGCTTTCAGTCTAGATATTTTGTACATGAGAAAAGTCTTCTCTGACCAACAAAACTAGGCTAATACCTCTACTCATGTGCATCCATAACACTCTAATCACCTTTACCATTGAACATGTCACGTTGCACTGAGCATTCCTCATTGTGTGTCAGTGTTGTTCACAATACTAGAATTAAGCTATGGATAACAACTGTATTGTTCATCATCGTGTCTTGAGTTTTTAGCAAAGTACATGACATATGTTAGATGTTTAATAAACATTCGTTAAGTGGATTCATGGTTTGGAGTTGGAATGAGTTGGGCTAAGAGACTTTATTCTTGCCCAAGTTTTCTTCTCTGGGTTCAGATGTGTCTCTGAATCCTGGACCCTGGTAATATTTTGCTGTGTTCCATGCTGGGATCTAGATATGGGATTCCTTAATGCAACTATTAAAATTCTTACTTTAGAAGCAATCTGTGAGGCATGTCCTCTTTTAGGACCTCTCTCCAGAATCCAGAGATGGAGTGGGGACACTGTAATTTCCAAGACCCTTGTAAGTATAGAAAAACATTGGAATTTCCACTATAGGCCAGTGTTGACCTTTGTTCTCCAGACTGTCAGTCATCTAGCATTTATAAAAATACTATTGATGACTGATAACCTACCTCTGGGTAAGCAATTGAGGTTATAAAGAGTTTCTGAGGCCAGGTGCAGTGACTAACGCCTGTAATCCCAGCACTTTGGGAGGCCAGGGTGGGTGGATCACCTGAGGTCAGGAGTTCGAGACCAGCCTGGCCAACATGGTGAAACTCTGTCTCTACCAAAAATACAAAAGTTAGTCGGGTGGGTGGCAGGTGCCTGTAGTCCCAGCTACTTGGGAGACTGAGGCAGGAGAGTGGCATGAACCCGGGAGGCGGAACTTGCAGTGAGTGCAGACTGCACCACTGAACTCCAGCGTGGGCGACAGAGCGAGATTCCATTAAAAAAAAATAAATAGAAATAAATAAAATAATAAATAAACCATCTCTACTAAAAATACAAAAAAAATTAGCCAGGCGTGGTAGCGGGCCCCTGTCATCCCAGCTACTTGGGAGGCTGAGGCAGGAGAATTGCTGGAACCCGGGAGGCAGAGGTTGCAGTGAGCTGAGATTGCACCATTGCACTCTGGTTTGGGCAACAAGAGTGAAATTCCATCTCAAAAGTTTCTACAATGTGATGAGAATTTAATGTCTTTATTAGTGGTATTCCATAATCATATAAGGATTATCCAGAGTTAAAATTTATCTATCCATCTTTTGCCAATGTAAACAGTGGAAACTCACAACTATGCACTTACATCTGTCACAGGCATGCTATTTCTTGCCCTGTCAACTTTACCTATTTTTATTTACTAACCATATTATTCTCATATATCTAACACATTAGAATGGATGCTCCTTTGTGTACATCATCACTGAACATATAGAATTTTGTGTATAGTCAAAAGCACTTTCCTAATGTAGACTTTCTAGGAAACTGAACCATCTTACCCTTCTAGTGTGTCCTATTAATTCTATATAGGAGATTAGATAGTCAGCTATTTTTCTCTTATTGCACAGAATTTAGATTCCACATATCATTCTGTTGGATACAACCATTTGTCTTTGCAATAAAATCCCCACAAATATTTTATGGTCTGAATTCAATAGTGTTAAGAGCTTTCAATTTCTGAAGTCTTGCCCTGCTCCTTCTTAAACATAATCAATAGGCCCTGTGTCACAAAGTCACATTTTTTAATAGAATTACATTGATAATTCTTGCCAAAGTCTTCCTTTAAAACCTGAAATTCTGTGATAAATTCATTTGTGCCAGTAATAGTCATAATATTTGAATACTATCTTTCTACAGTCTCTCTGTATTATATTGCCACTTATTCCACACCTTTTAAAACTTCTTTTATATAGTTTCAAAGGTAAAACTTTTATATCTTTTCCAGATTATTTTTTGTTGCACAAAAAATTAGAGAAAGGTTTTCACTTACAATTTTCTTTGAGACAAAGTCCTAGTTTCCTAGCAAAATTGATGTAAAATTATTTGTTCTTGTGCTTCTGCTATTGCACCTCCTCCTTTTTTTTGTCTGTCCTTTGTTTAGGAAACATTTTAATAGTTTTACGCATGAGCTATAAGTAACTGCCCCATAATATTCTTTATATAACCAATATTCTTTTATTTATAACTCTTTATATAACCAATATTCTTTTATATGTAACTCTTTTGTATATAACTTCTTGGTCCGTTGTTTGAGTAGATTATTTTATACTGTCATAAGATTAGCATTTTTTTTTCTGTGACAATGCTCAAGTTTGGACTAGTTGGTAGAGGTTTTGAGAAATAACACAAATTTAAATAACCACATCTATAATTTACTAAGTGCTTATATTCAAGACACTCCAGTGTTAAGTACTTTTCATATATTAGTATATTTTAATCTTCACAGCCACCCAAATTTGCCTCCCACTTTATAGATAAAGAACTTAGAATTCAGAGAACTTAGACTGACAAAGGATAGCAATAACCAAAGAGACTAAGTCTATTTTGGAATTTTGCAGAATGGAAAAATGAACCTGAAAATCTAAACCATAGAAACAAAGCATGGAAAGTCCTAGAGAGGATTCTTAGTCACCAGTGAATTCTCTTCTCTCTTGGGTTTTTGCTTACACCAAGCATTTCTTCCTCTTCTTTGTTTGCTGTTCCTCCTCTGCACATTCTTTAATGGTTGGCTTGTTCTAGGCTTCAGTCCCAGGTCCTCATTTCTGTTTAGTTTTGTTCATTAGGAACTTTCATCCATCACATGGTATTAAATGCTATTTATATGATGATAACCCTCAACTGTATACCAGTAGCCCAGAGCTTTCCCATGAGTTCCAGATTCATAGTCAACTTCCAACTTGATATCTCCACTAACAAGCATATAAAACTGTATGGGTCCAAAATGAGTGCTAAACTTTTACCTCCCCAAAACTATCCCTTTCACTGTTTCTTATATCAGTAGTGTCGCTACAATTTATTCATTAATCAAATCAAAATTATACGACATATCCTCATTCCTTTTTCCTAACTCTCCCAGTAAAAAAAATCCTACGGATTCTATCTCTAGCATATATCTTGAATCTGCCTACTTGTATTGATACTTACATGATTACCTTTTCTTTTGCCCTTGCCCTTTCCTAACTGCAAATCTTGCCCTGGAATGATCTATTCTCCTTGATCTTATTTTTTTTGCTAGGTTCTCCTTTCTGAGTTCTCAACATGAAAGTAGACAGAATTTTTTCAGGACTTCTTTTTTTTTTTTTTTTTTTAAATTATACTTTAAGTTCTAGGGTACATGTGCATAATGTGCAGGTTTGTTACATATGTATACTTGTGCCATGTTGGTGTGCTGCACCCATCAACTCGTCAGCACCCATCAACTCGTCATTTACATCAGGTATAACTTCCAGTGCAATCCCTCCCCCCTCCCCCCTCCCCATAATAGGCCCCGGTGTGTGATGTTCCCCTTCCCAAGTCCAAGTGATCTCATTGTTCAGTTCCCACCTATGAGTGAGAACATGCGGTGTTTGGTTTTCTGTTCTTGTGATAGTTTGCTGAGAATGATGGTTTCCAGCTGCATCCATGTCCCTACAAAGGACACAAACTCATCCTTTTTTATGGCTGCATAGTATTCCATGGTGTATATGTGCCACATTTTCTTAATCCAGTCTGCCACTGATGGACATATGGGTTGATTCCAAGTCTTTGCTATTGTGAATAGTGCCACAATGAACATACATGTGCATGTGTCTTTATAGCAGCATGATTTATAATCCTTTGGGCATATACCCAGTAATGGGATGGCTGAGTCATATGGTACATCTAGTTCTAGATCCTTGAGGAATCGCCATACTGTTTTCCATAATGGTTGAACTGGTTTACAATCCCACCAACGTGTGAAAGTGTTCCTATTTATCCTATATAGTCCCTTGCTCTTTTCCGAGCCCATCCATTCTTGTCTCACCAACCTAAATGCTTATATTTCTACTTGGCATTATTTGTAGGATTTCGATAATCCTTTGTATACTTGCTTGCTAGACAGGCTCACACAAAGGCAGAGATGTGTTTCTCTGTTGTATCCCCAGTTAACAGCAAAGTATTTGGAAATTGTAAATATTCAGTGTTTATTGTGTTTCAGAAAAACACAATAAATAAAGCCTGATATAATGGTTGCAAGGATGAGGTGGGCAGTGAGGTATCATTTCATGGGAATGAGGAACTTTTCAGGTTAGTTTGATAACTTTTTAAAACAATGACTGTACGCTGTGGAATTCCTGAAGTGAGAGACTTAGAAGATTCTTGACACTGGCTGTTCCAACTTTTTTTTTTTTTTTTTTTTTAACCAAAAACATACTAAATCTTTATTGTCCAGCCAAATCCTCTTTTCTGCATTTAATGTTAATCTCTTCTTAAATTTTGAGTTCAGAAAAACCTACTTTACATTCCATGATCCTCATTGCCTTTTTATGAATAGTAGTTTACAGGTTGCATTCATCTCTCTCTTCGTTACAAATTAACTGCCACAGTGATTTATAAAAAATAAGAAGCCTTATTATTACTACTAACTGTGGTACATAGTGGATGCTGAATGTATTTTTAGCTAACCTATATTAGGACTTTGCTAAATATTTTACATTCTTCCTCTTTTAATTAATGCTGTACCTCTTTTACAAAGAACAAATATTAAATTATAAAGCTTGGAATGGCCAAACTGCAACTCAAGCCTACCAGAATAAAACAATCTTAAATATTATGTTCTAACCTCTCAGCACTTCCTTTCTGTGCCTTCTCACCAGGAGTGCCTCATATCTCATCATACAAATGGGTAGGAATGATATCACAATGAGAGATGAAAGAAGAACGTAAATTTATTTTGCATAAAAGTGGAATACTCATGATTCCTCACTAAAGCAATATGATTTTACATACTAGTATTTGCTTTATTGACCAATTGTACCTTCATGTTAGCATGACAAAAACTTGAAATTAAATTCATCTTTAAATGATTTTATTTGTATTTTGGCTAAATAATAATATTTGAGGAGTCTGTAAGTTTAAAAGGAGAGACATTTAAATGGATTGCCCTTGCTATTAAGCGGGTTTTTCAAAGTTAGTCCTCAGACCATTTTGCTGGTGTAGGGCAAATTTCCCCTTCCCTTTGCAATCAGACTAGATCAAAATTTCTGGTTCACTCAATTTTGACAGCAAATGTCTACAAGTTTACCCATTCACAAGTACTTTAATAATAGCCTAAAGAATAATTTTATCTTCTACATTTTTAAAGGTGATATGAGAATTTATTGAAAAGAGATCCCACACTATGGAACAAACATATTATTAAAGACATATTATTTAGATAATTGGTGAAGCATAAGTATATATGCAGGAAACAGAAATAATGTGTGTTTAATGTTAGCCACCAGGTCATGGTGACAATAATTTAGAGAAAAGTGGCAATGGTAGCTCTGTAATATATATATTTCTGAATTTTCATGATTCAGAAAATAGGTAATATATATATTTCTGAATTTTTCTTTTCTTTTTTTTTTGGGCGGGGGGGACAGGGTCTTGCTCTGTCAATCAGGCTGAAATGCAGTGGCAAAACGATGGCTCTCTTCAGCCTCCACCTCCTGTTCTTAATCAATCCTCCTGCCTCAGCCTTCTCTTGCCTCAACTGGAACTATAGACATGCACCATTGCATCCAGCTAGTTTTTTTGTATTTCTTTTGTAGAGATGGAGTCGCACTGTGTTTCCCAGGCTTGACTCAAACTCCTAGGCTCAAGCCATCTTCCCACCTCAGCCTCCCAAAGTGCTAGGATTACAGGTATGATTCACCGTGTACAGCTTTGCATGATTCCTTGATGTACTTTTTTTAAAAATTTGAGATGGACTCTTGCTGTATCACCCAGGCTGGAGTGCAGTGGCACAATCTGAGCTCACTGCAACCTCCACTTTCCTGGTTCAAGCAATTCCTCTACCTCAGCCTCCTAAGTAGCTGGGATTACAGGCACACGCCACCATGCCCAGATAATTTTTTTGTATTTTTAGTAGACATGGGGTTTCACCATGTTGCCTAGACTGGTCTCGAACTCCTGACCTCAGGCAATCCAGCCGCCTCAGCCTCCCAAAGTGCTGGGATTACAGGTGTGAGCCAACATGCCTGGCCTATGCACTCCTTAAACCCCTATTGGTCTCCACAAATTCCTACTGAATTGTTGTTTAATTCATTTACTCATCCAGCAAGTATTTGATCTAGATCTTCACTCAGCTAAGTGCTGGTAACTATTTTGTATCAGACATAAAGTACTATTATAGAGTCATTCTGCCTGTTTGCAATTGTCAAATATTCAATTTTTGAAGCCCACAGGTTTGTCATTTGCCACACACAGTTTCATCTTCTGAGTTTGTTTTTCCCTGGCTATTTCTCTTTTAATTTGCTATAGTATAAACTTGTTTTCGTACTGGAGCTGCTAAAATCTTGGCTGTTTTCAAATGCAAAGGTGCCCTGTATTGCATTTTGAGAATGTTTGCAAATAATTTTCTTCAGGATATGCCTTTACAAAGGGCCTACTGTAGTTGCATTATAAGGAATTTTATAGCAATTCCTGATTTTTAGGTATAAGAAGTATTATATTCCAACTGGTATGTTTCCTTGTAGATAACTGCTCATTTTATAGAATGCTTTACTTTTGAGAGGTTTTTCTTACTACTGTCAAAATAATGGTGACTTCTTTTGAACTTTGAAAATTTTTTTGTTAATGTTTTAGTCTCTAGTGCCTAGCATGTAGTAGGCACTCAAAAATATTAGTTGCATGGTAGGATGAATAAATTAGCAAAAAAAAAAAAAAAAGAAAAAGAAAAAGAAAAAATTCCCCAACGTGCAGCAAAAATTCTTTTATAACACACTTCTGCATCTCCAAAGCTTTGTTAATTATTATATGTGTTTTGACAAAGAAATGGACCAGATATAATATGTTATACTTTCAACTAGAGTTTCAAAAAGTAACCATACCATGTAATATAAAAGAATAGATAACATCCTTAAAATAAGCACATGGAACTCTTCCAAATGCAGACCCTTGGAGTATTTTCAAATCTCCTTCTTACTATATGTTTACATTCTAAAATTTAAAAAAAAATCCTATGACTTTTCTCAAAAATGAATGGCCACCTCTCTATAACCTTTAACATCGTTAGAATTGATTGTTCCTAATCTTTATTGATATCTCCTTTAGTTTTGTTTTTATAGTTTTTCTACCATCCCAGCCCTGCCACAATTATTTCTGCAGGCCCTTTCTGCTATTGACCCCTTCTATTTCTATTATTTTTATAATTTTTTTTGGTCATATCATATACTTCCTCTGGACCTGGATCTTCTCTTGTCCTTGAACCTGGGCTAAAGAGAACACTGTAAATGCTAATGAATTCAGAGTTGTCTCTCTGTCTTTCCTTGAATCTTTCCCCTAGCTTTCTCCCTGCTGGCACTCTGCCTCTGTCGGAGTAGTTTACATTCCTGGAGGTCAAACTTCTTTGACTTTGGTTGCTCCTTTATTTGGGGTCAATCTATACTGATCATTTCTATAGATTTCCTTCCTGTGTCTCCATCTGTAAACACTATTCAAGCTTCTCTCACATACAGCATTTTCTTACCTCTGAGATTTAGACTTTGGCATCTGAAAGTCTATAGACATTATCTCTCTTCATTTCACAGATGAAGAAAGAGTTGAAGTTTCTGGTTAAATTTGGTGCATTGAAAGCATGCCATTCTGCCAGAAACCTGACTAAAATAATAGAAAAAAAATAAAAGAGCTAAAAGTCTACAGGAACAAACAGTAGTGAAGACAACAGCAGCTGAGAAATGACACAAAACTTCAGATGAAAGCAGATGGGTGTGTAATGAGTGAATTGGCAGAGCAGAGTGGAACCCTGGGTGCCTATAGAGAAGGACACCAGAGAGGAGAAGGTCACTTTGTCCCCCCTGGGCCTTGGAAAGTCCCTCAGGCTCTAAGGAATTACAGGAACCAGATTCCGTGAAAGGCAAAATTTGGAGGATAAAAAAATTAGAATTTGTTTATTTTTGTAAAACAAGCAATTAGAAATGTCAGATGCCTTCTCCCACCTCTCACAGCAAGACAACTACTTCCTTCTCAAACCTGAAGGAGAAATTACAAAGCAGAGGTGAGATTAACTTTCTTCGTAAAAGCCAGGCGCTTCCCCAAATGTCTGCATAGCTAATGGTGAGATACTCGTCTTTTAGTTTGTCTCCTATAAGGGTAAATTATTATTGTCAGAATCAGACATTTGTGAGTCTGCCTATACAAATCTAGCTAGGGACTCTATTAACTTCGAGGACAGCACATGAATTCATGAGGACAGCCCATGTACAAAATTCAAGATCAGTTTTTAAATTGCTCACTCTGAGTGAACAAAGACCACTAGAAATCTGGGTAAAAATTACAATGTGGAAAATAGAGACAAAAACAAAAAGAAACTCAGTGAAAACAGTCCACACAATGAAAGGGAGAAAGCACCATAAAGCCATGATTAATATTCTCAGAGAGATAAGGGAAAATGTCGCGCTCATCAAACAGAAACAGTATGCTATTAATCAAATAAATTCTCAGGGAATAAGGAGTATTCATTTAAAATTGAAAATATAATAGTTCAAAAAATCAAAGTGTTAAAAAGTTAATGTAATCTAGACTGTAGAACAAAGAGACAAAGAGATGAAGTTCAGTACTCAACTGATAAGAGTTTCAGAAAGAGAAAAAGAAGGAAAAAAATTCAGGTGATGCCAATGTCAAAGAAATGAGAAGAATTTTTCAGGAAGTGGGAGTTAGAAGTTCTCATAATGAAAGAGCCCGCCAAGCCCTCAGCAAAATGGGTGATAAAAACCCACTTCAAGGCAACATAACATGGTCAAATGTCAAAATTAATGAGAAGGACTTAGACGTTTTCAGAGTTAAAAATGGGTTACACATGATGGATCAGGCTACAGAGCATATAGATCATGATATAGATCACGATGTAAGCACAGAACTTCCCTACAGCAATTCTGGAAGCTAGAAGATTGAATAAAACATTTTCCATGAATAGTTCTACATGCAGCCAAATTTTCAACTAATTTGGGGACAGAATAAAGATATTTGCAGACATACGTGATGATAAACAGTTTCCATGCACCCCTTCTTAGAAAGCTACTATCATAAAATATTAGTGGCATAACATCATCTTCTGCCACATGTATTTGAAAAAATAATTGCTTATTGAAATCAGAGGCTTGGTTTATAGATTACCTATTTTAAAAGTCCAGGATACCTCATATTTAATAAATACTGGGTGTGAGTAGCGTTGAGTTACTTATCAATTCAAATTGTTAATTCGCCAGCAAGACCCTGAGAATTCAGCCTCTTACCTCTGGCAGAATTGTACTTAAATGTTCTAGACAAATTAAAATCTGCTTTTTATAAGAAAATTCATTCTTCCCTATATGACACATTCTAACACTTAACAATTTCCCACTGCTAAGAATGTCTTTGTTATATCTCAGTTAAATCTCTTAAATTGCTACTTAAGTACGTTTATTATTATTTTTCCCTTTTTGGTGCTCTGCTATGGATACCAACTAACCAATGCCCGTGTATGTGTGCTGTCTCTCTGTCTCTCTGCCTGTCTCTGTCTCTCTCTCCCTTTCTAATCAAACTTGCTTCAAATTGAAAGTGAAAATTTTTTGTTTTGACATGGTATCTTTAAAACAAAATGAAGGAGACTATACTTTGAAAGCTAATTTATGGCAACTCATGACTTTCACCAATTGTAGTCCTCCGATGCATAATTCTAGAGCATAATGTTTCTCTGAATATTGTAACTATGAAGAGAATTTGGCCATTTACTGACCTTTGGAAGTCTTACTAATTTAATGTGGCTTTCTATCCCTTGGAATGAACTACCTTCCTGGAACTTCCTATTCTGTTTGCATTGCCATGACTGTGGGACTATATTGTTAACCACTCAATCAAACTGTAAGTTTAATGTTAAATGATTTTAATATTCACTGTTGATTTATTTTCTCTCCTATGTAAGTAGAAACAAAAGCATATATAGGAAGACTTAAAAGACCTGATTTCTTGAAAACAAAGTAGTTAACTTTTGAACACAGGTTCTTGTAGAAAATATTATTAACATAAAATTTAACCATATAGTAAAATACATACTTATATTACACAAATATTAAATAACTTTCTATAATACAATTTATGAAGCATAGATAATATATATTTACCCTTTATATTAAATAATGAAACATTTTTGCTAATGTGTTAGCCTTCAAGGATAACTTTCCTGCTAGCAGTAGCTGATAATGACGCTACTGAGAAGACATCTTCCAAGAGAGATTTATACTGTAAGTGAATCACAGACAAATAAACACATAAAATGTAAATAGGCTGTGTGTTGTATCATTGGTGATTTCTGCTTTTCTTTAGACCATTTAGGTGACTACCTTTAAAGTCTTTGGCAGTGTGTGGGTGGTCAAAGAATTTCTAAGCTACTCCCTCTTGCTTTCAGATTATTGAACCAATTTAGCTCTAGTTAATAACTCTATTAACTGGATAATGGTTACTGTCCTTTTATCAGCTCAGTAACACTACATCCCCATTATAAACAACTGGTCAGTAACATAAATCTCTTTGTATAGTAATACGCACAATACTTTGTCTCTTAAGGGCAGTCTCACAAACAGTAGCTAGCACTATATTTTTCATTGGGAAAAGCTGCCTCAGGCCCCTGTGAGGTTGCAACTGGGTAGCATCTTCTAAATCTCTTCTCCAGAGTTGAACAGATGGCAGCTCCCTGATTGGAAACTTGATTCAATGCTGCATTTAGTGTGATTAAAACAAATGGCAAGCCTGGAGCTGGGTCTATACACCCCACAGAACAGGTGGCAAAATGGAAAGTGAAGGTAACCTGTTTATTTGTCTACACAACACTAAAGAAATGGCTTGATGATTATTCTCCTTACTAGTGTGAATCTTTTTTTTTTTCTTCATCAAATGAATTGAATTGACCAGCTGTATTGGCGTCCTGTAGACACAGCCTGAAAAGTCTCCTGCTCTAACAGGCTTCAAACTAGTAGGGGTCTGTAGTGACGCAGCAGGTGCAGAGAGATCTAAGCCCTTGAATGCAATGTATACACAGAACTCTGCAGACAGCCCCATGGAGCTACCACCTAAGATGGTTTTTCATGTGTAAATGAGAAGGTCTTTTCATTTTTCAAGCTATTGCATTATATCCCTTTCTGTTGAAAGACAAATACAGGAAATCAACCAACACTGAGTTAATAACACAGTGACCAGTTCTATCATCGGGATTGCAGTCTTTAGTCTTGAGGTTTAAGTGCACAAGCATATTTTGCACTTTGGTACTCATAGTTCAAGCCATCTTGGGAAGTCATGGTTTTCATGATTTTGCTCCCTAGGACATCAGTGCTGGGAGCATATTGGCTTTGAATGAAATACCTACCAGGATGGGGGTTGAAAACAGAAAATAGTTTTAGGGTGAAGAATTATGAAGAGCTCAATGGCTGATTTACAAAGTGAGAAATTACATGGAGTGGTGTTTTAGTAGAATTTTTTCTCTTTGAAAGTTGCTGCTAGAAACAATGTTGAAGTCTTCTAGAATACTCATGAGTAGAAGAAAATAAGTGAGGATAAGATATATCTTTAATAATTCTCAGTGATGTTTCTTAGTTGTAGAATGAAAAACTCTATTTAAAATTATTGTAGTAGTACCATTCAGGACATAGGCATGGGCAAAGACTTCATGTCTAAAACACCAAAAGCAACGGCAGCAAAAGCCAAAATTGACAAATGGGATCTCATTAAACTAAAGAGCTTCTGCACAGCAAAAGAAACTACCATCAGAGTGAACAGGCAACCTACAGAATGGGAGAAAATTTTTGCAATCTACTCATCTGACAAAGGGCTAATATCCAGAACCTACAAAGAACTCAAACAAATTTACAAGAAAAAAACAAACAGCCCCATCAAAAAGTGGGCAAAGGATATGAACAGACATTTCTCAAAAGAAGACATTCATACAGCCAACAGACACATGAAAAACTGCTCATCATCACTGGCCATCAGAGAGATGCAAATCAAAACCACAATGAGATACCATCTCACACCAGTTAGAATGGCGATCATTAAAAAGTCAGGAAACAACAGGTGCTGGAGAGGATGTGGAGAAATAGGAACACTTTTACACTGCTGGTGGGATTGTAAACTAGTTCAACCATTATGGAAAACAGTATGGCGATTCCTCAAGGATCTAGAACTAGATGTACCATATAACCCAGCCATCCCATTACTGGGTATATACCCAAAGGATTATAAATCATGCTGCTCTAAAGACACATGCACACGTATGTTTATTGCGGCACTATTCACAATAGCAAAGACTTGGAATTAACCCAAATGTCCATCAGTGACAGACTGGATTAAGAAAATGTGGCACATATACACCATGGAATACTATGCAGCCATAAAAAAGGATGAGTTTGTGTCCTTTGTAGGGACATGGATGCAGCTGGAAACCATCATTCTTAGCAAACTCTCACAAGAACAGAAAACCAAACACCGCATGTTCTCACTCATAGGTGGGAACTGAACAATGAGATCACTTGGACTCAGGAAGGGGAACATCACACACCGGGGCCTATCATGGGGAGGGGGGAGGGGGGAGGGGGGAGGGATTGCACTGGGACTTATACCTGATGTAAATGACGAGTTGATGGGTGCTGACGAGTTGATGGGTGCAGCACAGCAACATGGCAGAAGTATACATATGTAACAAACCTGCACGTTATGCACATGTACCCTAGAACTTAAAGTATAATAATAATAATTAAAAAATGCATATGGATATGCCAAAAAAAATTTTAAAAAATTAAAAAAATAAAATTATTATAAAAAACAAGTCTTTTTCTACTTTCAATATTTTTTCTGTGTAATTTAGCTGTTGAAAGAGTAATTGCGATTTTTACTTACGTATCTATAATTTTTCAATATATTTTATATTCCTGGTCCTATTATATAATGGAATCTTAAAATATTTTAAAAAGAAGTTGTCATGGTACTTGCTTATGTACATGCTTATGTATGTATGAGTATAGATGCATACACATATCTTTTTTGCTGTATGTGTGTGTGTCTCTATATATATTTAGAGAGAGATACACACATATATATACACATAGCAACACACACTATGTACTATTCCCTCCGAAACATTCAACAATTTATTTCTAATATGTTAAATGAAGACTAACAATGAATGCTAATATGTTTACTATATGAAAGGTTTTTCATGCTAGACACTGAAATATGAAGTTTTGATGGAACTATTATTCCCGTTTTATAAGTGAAAAAGCTGATGCAGTAAGGTCTGTTAATTTCCCAAGGTCACACAGCTCATACATTACAGGGTCAGGAATTTTAACTTAGGTCTTAAATCTTTTAATACTGACATGTACCTTCTCTTGTGAATATATATGTTAATATAAAAGCTTAAAGTACATTGCAATATGTAGTAAAGTGAATATTACATATACATGTGCTAAAAAATTTGCATGTTTAACATTTCTTGAATGAATAAGTTTTGTCTGGCAGACACCTAATATAGGGATAGTTAATTACAATACGGTTTTTGTAAACAAGGTAGAGATCAAATATATCTTTGTTTCCTTTAGTGGCATACATCTCCTAAAGTTTTTTTATATATGGATCACGTTTATTTAATTATTTATTTTTTGGTAAACTTAGCCTCAAAAGATTAATATCAGAAACATAATTTTAATGCCATGTTTTGGTTTTCTTATTATTGTTAGTAGCTTCTGAAAATAGAATTTATCTCTTTCCATATAGTACCTTCATATGACGTAGCTCTCTCTAATGACAGGTGGCAATTTTTGTATGTTTGTTTGAACAAAAGAGCTCAAGAAAAATCTGAAACAGAAATATTTAATATTTATATACTCAAAGACGGCATCAAGGACAAGCCTTAGAGACTCTTTGGCAAAAGCTCATTACTAAGCTCCATGTAGCCAGAAACTTATATGATTTGGGAACTTAATGTTTATAGAAGTACCGACAGAACTCTGCCAAATGTTCTGGATAATGTGTCTGGGGAGAGATCAGGTGGGTTCAGATCCTACTGCTCCATGTATTTTGCAATAAGACTTGATTCCAGCCCTTGACTTTCTGAGTGCAAAGGGGAAAAAGAAAAGGGTATCATTTATGCCGTAGCAGACAACTTCGGCACAATCCTGCTGGCTGTTCAACAAGTGTCTACTATTGGTAGGCTCTGTCATTGACAGCTGAGGGATCGATGCATGAGGAACAGCCACTAATGCTAATGGAGCTACACATGTTAAATTCCACTGCCCTGACAAAGGACGGATTCTGGTTCTGAATGTGAGACCTCTGTGAAAAGCAAAATGGGACTGATTTCACTAAAATAATTCTTCTTTCTTGCAAATCTATAGCTTTTTACAAGACAAATTGACCCTTTTGTTCTCTCTGGTATTTGCTGGGAAAGGAAAAATGGAGGAAAAATATAACTGTTCTTCTTGCTGGTGCTTTACCAGTATGACTAATTTTAGAAAATACATTTTTAAAAATACAAAAATATTCTTAGAATGGTTGTAGTCATTGTCTCTGCATAATCTCATTTATTCAGGTAAGAATGATGGAGCCAATAAGTTATCCAGATTTTTCTGTTATAAATATTTGGGTATTCCAGATCTTATAAAAAAGGAAACAGGATGACTAGATTTTTTTCAATCTTTTCTTCTGAAATTATAAATTCTTTCCATGATTTGAATGTGGATACTGATAGGGAGTTATACATTTTAACTGTGAAGTTTGGATTATTTAATTATTTAACAACTTTTCCTAAGTGTTATCATTGCTCTTAGCTTTATTCTACTTTATACTACAATGATGCCTTAGTAGAATTATATCACTTTAGAGGAAAGATTGAGATGATAAAGGAATTGCTTTCTTACAGAGAAAGATTGGGGTCATTTTCTCCTATTTCATGAAAAGTGTTAATTGATGTCTAGATGCCTATTGAATGCCTACTTTTACTGTCCATCAGATGTACATCTGGGGACTAGAATGAAGAAAATTAACAAAATAAATAGTTATGCTCTTAAGAAGCTCTCCTTTTATTGTGGGAAGACAGAAATTGAACCAAATTTTTGCAGAATATGTCTAGTGATAAGTGCCAGGAAGGAATACCAAGCAGCACAATGGAGATAGACTTGCGGGTAAGAGGGCTGCTATTTTATATGTGGTGATGAGAGCTTAGATGATGTTAGAGGTAAGGAGCTTGATGCTAAATGTTTATTATTGGCTTATTTGGAAAGCCAAACGTAGAGGAATATCAAAATGGGTAACCTCTATTAGTTTTAGAGAATGACATTTTACAAAGTGTCATAATCTGACATTTTTCTCTCTCTAATATGGCATAATTTTGAGAGACGGAGCCTTGAGCAAAGAAATCTGTCCCCAGTTCCTTGTCGTATCAGATACCGGCAACAATTGGGAAGACTGAGATTCAGAATATTTCACAGCATTAAAGAAAGCCTGGAAGAATTTTGCTGTCACTTTATTGAGCTCAGGAACAATATTGACTTCAGAGTCCTTGAGATATTTCAATCTCTACTTCCTTGCCTGTTCCCTATGCTTTCTTTTCCTTCTGTCCATCCCACACCTCCACCCACCCCATACTCTCCAAGGTGGAGGCAGTCATTAGTCTGCAGAATTCATCATGTCATGCTTCTCTTTGCGTTAAAACCTGAAATCTGTCAAGTCACGGTGTCAATTATTGTTTTGAACTCTATGCCTAATTGTGGAACTACCAAATTAGTATTCAGCACGTTTATTCCAAGGGTTTTCTCTAGTTTCCCTACCACCAAACCCTAGGGTTCCTTGCTGTATCTACCTATAAAGAAATACACAATCTTCTGGAGAAATAGTTAAAAGTTTTGCGGTAATTTAATCTTCAGTTGGAATATGCTAGGTAGTCTTGCACCAGTTGCTTGTCCTTGGTGAATAGGCAGGCATGGAGCTAGAGCCTTCAAAAAGGTAAGGAAGAAGACTAAGGACATGTATATGTGCATCAGCAATTATGTTTTAAGCCAAATTTAAAACTCTTACAAGAGGTAATATTTCCCTTCGTTCCCTGATGAAGCAATTGAGGCTCAATTGGCCAGTCTGCCTCTCAATGCAGGGTTCTGAAAGATTATCGGAGTTACTAAAATTCAAACATCAAACACATAATTTTACCTTTTTGTGTTTTTAGTGTGTGTGTAGGGGGAGAGGGGAGTGTAGCTGTAGGTATGTGTGTCATAATTATATAACAGATTTCACTGGCTTTTGTAATAGTCTCTCTCTTAATACATTATAATATCCTTCAATTCTATTTTAAGTTCTCATTGAACTGGTGGAATTTTGCTACTTTAACAATGTTTACTAAAATAAATAAAATGCTGAATAGTTTTTTTAAAAAAGCTTTGTGCAACAACAAATAAAATTTATTTCATATTATCTATTAATGTTAATCTTGTATTAAATTTATCATACATTGAAATTATTCACATGCTTGCTAAGCTCACCAGAAAAAAAAATAACAAACTGTAGCCGGGCAGATGAAGAACACATTTATCATTGCATTCTTCTCATATTTTACTCAGAGCTTACACAATGATTATTACTGTCCATACATTTAAAATATGATAGTAAAATATGTAATAATTACTAACACACACCATATCCTAGGCCGTAGGCTAAAAGCTTTGTGTGCCTTATCTCATTTCCTCCTCATTGTTCTCCTATGAGGAAGATCCTGTGATAATGACTATTAGAGAGAAAATAAACACACGGTTGATCAGGTTGGAAAACTTGCCCGAAGTTACATAACCAGAGGTGGGTTTAAGATTAGGCAATTGACTTGAGGACAGACACCAAACTTCTGCCATTTCTAGAGATTAGTGGAGAAAACATGTAATTCAGAATTGGAAGTTCCTCATTTTAACAGCATTACAGTTTTAGATCTTGTTACCTTTGACCCACAAAACAGGAATATTCTTTAGGAAAAAAAAATAGATAAATATGTGCAAAAGTGCCTTGAAAATGTTCATACTAGCTAAATAGATATAGTTTGATTTATTATTATTTCCTTAAAAAACAATTTCTAGCCAAACTTTTTTGTTGGACACAGTAGACTGTAATTTAAAAAGTAAATGATAAACAGTGAAAGTTATTTAAAAATTTTAAAAAATCAATGCATTGCTTTTTAAAAGTAGCATTGAAAATTTCACAGCTTTAATGCAAGGATCTTTATGTTATAATTTTCATCTAACACAGGTATATGTAGGAATGCAAGAGACTTGATCTTAAAAAATAATGTATAATATCATAGATATTTATCATATAGGGCAAATATATTTTCTTTCTTATAGCTTTTCTATAGGTAAATATGATGTGAAAAACAGCAAAGAAATTTTAGCCAAACTTTAGCAGAACAACAATGACTGAAACACCTCTATTCATATTTTAATAAAAATACCTATTAAACTATTAGAACATAAACATTTTAAGTAGCTGTCCCTGAAAACCAAGAGTCCACTGAAAAAATATCAATTTATGTAAAATTCCAGCAAAATGGCAAATTTAAACGTTGTCAGTTTATATAATAAGATGGAAACTGCCTTAGGAAACTTATTGTATTCAAATTAGCAATAAAATATATAAAAATGCTCAGAAATATGCTAAATAAGAAAGAAGTAAAACTTTTCACATGACATGAAACTTGACTGTCTGGATCAGTGGAGAAACAGACAAGTCACTGATATTAAGTATTATAAATACAATGATCATAAGCCAGTCTGAGAAGACTCTAATGAAATAACCATAGTATTTTGGTACTTTTCACTGGGTTCCCTACTCTTGTATGTTGTAGTTTAACTTTTTAAAAAACAGCTTTACTTTTTTTTTTTTTTTTTTTTTTTTTTTTTTGAGACGGAGTCTCGCTCTGTCGCCCAGGCTGGAGTGCAGCGGCCTTATCTCAGCTCACTGCAAGCTCCGCCTCCCGGGTTTACGCTATTCTGCCTTAGCCTCCCGAGTAGCTGGGACTACAGGTGCCTGCCCCCTCGCCCGGCTAGTTTTTTGTATTTTTTAGTAGAGACGGGGTTTCACCATATTAGCCACGATGGTCTTGATCTCCTGACCTCGTGATCCGCCCGTCTCGGCCTCCCAAAGTGCTGGGATTACAGGCTTGAGCCACCGCGCCCGGCTGAAAAACAGCTTTCTTAGTATATAATTGATGTGAATAAATTGGCATATTTAACATGTACAATTTTATGTTTTCCAATATATACCAATAATGCTATTACTAGAGTCAAGATAAATACATTTATCCCTAAAAGTTTCCCCATGCCTTTTGTAATACTACCAACCATTCCCTCCTTGACTGTTTCTACTTTCTTAAGCACCTTATCATTTGATTTCTGTCACTACAGATTACTTTTCCTTTTCTAGAATTTTATTTAAATGGAATCATACACTATGGACTCTTTTCTGATATGGCTTTTGCTGAGCATGGTGGCACACACCTGTAATCCCAATAATTTTGGAGGCCAAGGTGAGTGGATCACTTCAAGTCAGGAGTTCAAGACCAGCCTGACCAATATGGTGAAACCCCGTCTCTACTAAAAATACAAAAATTAGCTGAGCATAAAGGTGTTCTCCTGTAGTCCCAGCTACTCGGGAGGCTAAGGCAGAAGAATCACTTGAACCTGGGAAGCGGAGGTTATAGTGAGCCAAGATTGTGCCATTGCACTCCAACCTGGGTGTCACAGTGAGACTCTATCTCATGAAAAAGAAGAATATAATCTTATCACTCTTCATAATTATTTTGAGATTAACCTATGTTGTGTATATAAACAGTCATTTTTAAAATTGGTGATTGGTATTCCATTGTGGAAATATGCCACCATTTGTTTATCCAGTTACCTAATGCCCACTGGATTGTTTCCAGTTCTCGGCTATTACAAATAAACATCACTGAACATTCATGTATAAGAAGTTAAGGCATGAATCAAATATACTCCTCCCTAGGTGGTAAGTGAGATGGTTTGGCTGTGTTCCCACCCAAATCTCATCTTAAATTGTGGTTCCCATAATCCACACATGTCATGGGAGGGACCTAGTGAAAGGTAATTTAGTCATGGGGGTGGTTGTCCCCATGCTCCTCTTTTTGTAATAATGAGTGAATTCTCATGAGATCTGACGGCTTTATAAAGGGCTTTTTCCCTTTTGTTCAACACTTCTTCCTGCCATTATGTAAAGAAGGACAAGTTTGCTTCCACTTCTGCCATGACTGTAGGTTTCCTGAGGCCTCCAGAAACATGTGGAACTGTGAGTCGATTAAACCTCTTTCCTTTATAAATTACCCAGCTTTGGGCAGCATAAGAATAGACTAATACAGTAAATTGGTACTGCAGAGAGCAGGGAGCTGCTGTAAAGATTTCCAAAAATATGAAAGTGACTTTGGAATGAGATAAAAGGAAGAGATTGGAACAGTTTGGAGGGCTCAAAAGAAGACAGGAAAATGTGGGAAAGTTTGAAACTTCCTAGAGACTTGTTGAATGACTGTGACCAAAATGCTGATAGTAATATGGAGAGTGAAGTCCAGGCTCAGGTGGTCTCAGATGGAGATGAGGAAATTGTTGGGAACTAAAGTAAAGGTCACTCTTGCTATGCAAAGGAACTGGTGGCATTTTGTCCCTGCCCTAGAGTTCTGTGGAACTTTAAACTTGAGAGATGATTTAGGTATCTGGCAGGAGAAATTTCTAAGCAGCATAGTATTCAAAAGGAAGCAGACCATAAAGATTTGAAAAATTTGCAGCCTTATAATGTGGTAGAAGAGAAAAAACTCGTTTTCAAGGGAGAAATGCTAGCTGACTGCAGAAATTTACCTAAGTAACCAGGAGCATCCATGTCCCTACAAAGGACACGAACTCATCCTTTTTTATGGCTGCATAGTATTCCATTGTGTATATGTGCCACATTTTCTTAATCCAGTCTGTCACTGATGGACATTTGGGTTGATTCCAAGTCTTTACTATTGTGAATAGTGCCACAATGAACATACGTGTGTGTGTGTCTTTATAGCAGCATGATGTATAATCCTTTGGGTATATACCTAGTAATGGGATGGCTGGGTCATATGGTACATCTAGTTCTAGATCCTTAAGGAATCGCCATACTGTTTTCCATAATGGTTGAACTAGTTACAATCCCACCAACAGTGTAAAAGTGTTCCTATTTCTCCACATCCTCTCCAGCACCTGTTGTTTCCTGACTTTTTAATGAATGCCATTCTAACCATTTAGGAACTTTAAAGCTTATTGACTGCCCTATTGTATTTCAGACTTGCATGGGGCCTGTAGCCCCTTGTTTTGGCCAATTTCTCCAATTTAGAATGAGTGTGTTTACCCAATACGGGTATCCCCATTTTATCTAGGAAGTAACTAATTTGTTTTCAGTTTCACAGGCTTATAGGCAGAAGTGACTTGCCTTGTCTCAGATGAGACTTTGGACTTGGACTTTTGAGTTAATGCTGGAATGAGTTAAGACTTTGATGGATTATTGGAAAGGCATTTTTATGAAATGTGAGGACATGAGATTTTGGAGGGGCCAGGTGTGTAATGATATGGTTTGGGTTTGGCTAATCGTGAATTTTAGTGCCCATAATCCTCACATGTCATGAGAGGGACCTAGGGGGAGGTAATTGAATCGTGAGAGCAGAATACCCCCGTGCTATTCTTCTCATGATAGTGAGTGAGTTATGAGAGCTGATGGTTTTATAAGGGGCTTTTCCACTTTTGCTTGACACTTCATCCTGCCATTATGGAAAGAAGGACGTGTTTTCTTCCCCTTCTGCCATGATTGTAAGTTTCCTGAGGTCTCCCTAGCCATGCAGAACTGTCAGTCAATAAACGTCTTTCATTTGTAAATTACCCAGTCTTGGGCAGTCCTTTATAGCAGTGTGAGAATGGACTAATGTAGTAAGCATTATACTGATGATGATGATGATGATAGTGATAATAATGGCAACTGCCATTAAGTAAGCTTTTGCTGTATCAGAGATTACATCACATTCTATGTATTACATTTATTTTACATGTGCAATTGTAACAAGATAAAGTTCAGCTCAGTCACTAAGACAACAAAATTGTCTCAGATCCTTAAGAGTGTGTGCATATCTTGGAATGGGATATCATGAAATGGGATATATGAGAATGGCTTTCACGGCTCTTGCGTAGAGTTTTCTGTGAATGAAGCATTGATAGCACACCATTGTTTCATCTTGAAATATAGAGAGCTTCAACTGGACTTACTAGAAGGCTTGCTATGCATTCTTTGCAGATGAGGAACCCTGAATGTACCAATGTAAAACTAAAGCTGAATTTGGTGAAGGAAGATGTGAAAGTAGGAACTGCACTCAAGAAGTAAACACACTTACACTGAATGCAATACATAGTAATTTGAACTGGAGTTTAATTTAGTCAATGGGGACCCTAATGGAGGGTCAGAAGACTCCAATAGTCAGTGTAAGTTGTAGACAACTGGAGAACTAGGGCTGAGGATGGAGGAGTGGCCAGGAGGCTGCAGTGCGAGAGGCTGAGCAAGAGACTACTGTGGAGCTCCCTGAAGGAACCTAAACATCTTCCTCACCCAGAGAACAAGCAAGTACTTTCCTGTCCTGACATCTCTTTCTTGTACTCTTTGACCTTGGTGAGATTTAAATAGTGGCAGATAATTTGAGGAAATGGTGAAAAAGCTGAGCAGAGAAAGAGAGTAGGAGTCTACCACATCCTCTCCCTGAAGACCAGCAGGTTACCAAGTACAGGATTTTCTCCAGAGGAAGAAAATAAGAGCAAAGATATTAAAGTGATAAATTAATAACCTTGATGGGATGTAGCAAATTACTGAATCAAGACAGGGCTTTGCAACAAAGTTATTGTATGACTATTTATTATCAAAATATAAAGGGAATTGCTTTTCCCACTAGATAGTTTTTGCTTCCCAATGTCCCTTTAAAATTTAGGTTTCAATTTGATTGCATCCCAGGTGTCATTCTTGTGCAAATTCTGAGTACGTGTGAATTATTAGCTCACATAATGCATTGGTTTTGATGTTCACAGATGTTCGCATGAAAAGCAAAAAAAAAAAAAAAAGAGCGAATAGATAAGAAATTCAGAAGAAAATAATTGTTGCCCTCCAGATTGCCATTTAAACCAGGATCACAAACAGCTTAGTGTTGACCTGTTCTGGAACATAAAAACTGTTTGTACCTCAAAGAGCTGGCTTTTAGAAAGCTCTTTGCAGAAGAAAAAATTTAAGATGTGCATCCTTTCAGAACTGTTTATTTCATTTCTCAGCATTCCATTGTTCTAGTCTAGGTTCATATCAGCTAACTGCATGTCTTTCTCTGAAGCACACTGTTTGTTTTTAAGCAGGAGACATGAAAAATGAGGGTTCTATATTGAGATGTAACTTGGTCACAGCAGAATGATCTCCATCTAGTTATATCACAGAGCTAGCAGAGCCTTAAGAAACTAGAGACAGGGTTTTGAAATGACAATTGCAAGTATAATGAAATAGTCACTCTCTTTACCCAAAGCTTATGAGTAAAGACTTTTTTCCTGGCACGTTTATCTTTTTTTTTAAATATCAGCCGCCAGTCAGACACAGACACACACACACACACAGACACACACACACACTCACCCACCTCTACTCCCACATACAGAAACACAATCCCACTCACAATTTTTTATTGTGTGTGGTACATTTAGCAGTTGGGGAAGAATGTGACTTTAAATAGAAGTCAATCTTGGCAGTTTCACTTTTAACTGTGTACTAGGATTTTGTATTGTTTTTTCTAAAAATGAACTGTGAGTTCTGAGAGAGAAATTCTAGAACATCTTAGATCTGAATAGCAATGCAAATCAAATTCTAGTAAATTTATTTACTTATACTTAAAATGTGTTTATTTTTTAATCCTGCACATATTTTAAGTAGAAAAATTTTCAGCGTACATTTTTCATTCTAGCTTTCAATGTTAGATAATCATAAAGCAAATTTTAAGAAATCTTTTATATAAAGCATCTATGATTATAATCATTTAGAAAAGAAGTTTCCTATGACATTTGGTTATAAAATACTTCAACAAAGGTAAATTGAATAATTATCTAGAAAAAAGTCTTATAGTGCTGTAGTTTCCAGTTTTAATTGCTCTTGTATTTTTAATGAGTATTCACTAATTTTATAATAAAGTTTTTATTTGATTACTACCAGAAAAAATATTTTGAGTCCCAAACATCACAGTCAACATATTTGATTGAAATACTCTCACATTTAACTAGATAAGAGTAATAAATTTACATATTCATTGGTGAAATATTTAACACCTTGAGAAAACCTATTCTAATTTTTGTTAAAGATCTGAGAAGCTAACTTGGATGTTCCAAACTCATCATTTTCCAAATGGTTGAATTGAGATCCAGAGCAGTAAACTGATAGAGTCTAAATTCTTTTGTGTCAACATGTAGTTCATTCTGTAAATCAGACTGATTATAATATTTATTGTTTCATTCTTGAAGCAGTCCTTTAAAATCAGTGTGAAGGGGTTTGGGTGATGAATTTAGATAAGCATTTGTCTATATGCATAATCCTTTCATATTTGTGAGGTGAAATAGGGTGAGTGTACAATAATTCTAAGGGACAGTTACAGTTAAACAGAAAATGTTTTCCTAATTTTTCTTCATTCTTCAGCAGTTAGTACTATGTTGTATGAAACTAATCCCTGTTTTATATTTACTGAGTAAAATTAGATTTAGAAAATATTTTTATGGATGGCAAAGTATGGATGGAAATCACTTATACTATGATACAGGTTAAAGTGATACAGGTTAAAAACAAAGAGCCAAACTTAAAACTACATTTTCTAATGCATGTGTTACTTAATGTCAACATAGCTGATGGATGCAATAACTTTTTCTACTCACTGTTTGACTTAGGGTTAATGATTTTTGGACTATATTAATTCATTTGGTATTTATGGATTTAAGATTATTTTTTGTAATTTTATAGGTTGTATATACCTTAGGGAAAGAGAAAGATGAGGCCGGGCGCGGTGGCTCAAGCCTGTAATCCCAGCACTTTGGGAGGCCGAGATGGGCGGATCACAAGGTCAGGAGATCAAGACCATCCTGGCTAACACGGTGAAACCCCGTCTCTACTAAAAAATACAAAAATCTAGCCGGGCGAGGTGGCAGGCGCCTGTAGTCCCAGCTACTCGGGAGGCTGAGGCTGGAGAATGGCGTAAACCCGGGAGGCGGAGCTTGCAGTGAGCTGAGATCCGGCCACTGCACTCCAGCCTGGGCGACAGAGGGAGACTCCGCCTCAAAAAAAAAAAAAAAAAAGAAAGAGAAAGATGTTAATATAGACATATACACACACACACACATATATATATATGTATATACACACACTATGTATAAGTATCAATCACTTTATAGACATTGTCTCATTTGAGAAAACAGCCCAATTAGGGAGGGAATATTAGCATGTTAGCATTAGAGAAACTGAAGCTCAATGAGATTAAGAAAGTTGGATGTATTTCACACAAATATTAGAATCCAGAATTTTAACAGAAATGTGTACATTTCCAAAGCCCCATACTCTTTCTCATTGACTCTCTGCTGAAGAAATCAAGCAGTGAAGAGGAGTTCTAGTACATTAATTATCTATTGGCAAATGTTGACAGTTTCAAAATATAAATGATCTTAATCTATTCATTTGAAAATTATGATCAGCCTTAGTCCACGGTAGAACCTGAGCTGTAAACATGAAGAACTAGCTTGTCTGTAGTAGCAGGTTGACACGAAAAATGTATCCTTAAAGGACAACCTGCCTGAAGGAATTACCAGAGTATGGTGGTGAATTTAGATAAGAGATTTTACAGTTGCTAACTGTAATATTTAAATATGTAGCTCCTGCCTGGTAACTATGAAGCACACCAAAACTACTGTACTTAAGTGTTAATTGTGGTGAGCAAATGGAAAAACACATTTCTTTGGTATGCAATTTTTTCCCTATATACAAACAATATCCTCCTCTATTTGAATGAGAACAGATGGATGAAGCCTCAATATACTTACTGCCCATAGCAAAGGATGCTTTTATGAGACTTTCAAATTAGGCTTAGACAAGAGTTATAAGTTAGTAGATCTGCTTAGCTTGGTATTTTTATTCTGACAAATAAGAATTTCTATAAAGGTGAAGCTGAAAGGGCAACTGAGACCCCTTTGAGTGAATTAGTATTCCTATGGCATTACCTGTGTGGATAATATTTTTTTACCTCTGATGTGACCCTTACAAATTTAATTAAGTGTGACGGCTGGCCAGCATGTAGATAATTCCTGCTACAGACAAAATTTAAATGTTTTCTCGCTGTGGACAAAATATTTTTGGAAGTCCATGCTAATTTATGTCACTCAGGTAACTTTTCTAACTTTAGGTATGAGATTTGAGGAACAAATTATGTGTGTTGTCTTGCTATTATGTTGCATGTCTATTAACAATAATCAGAAAGATGTGGTAGTACAGCATGGTCAGGGTTACTGGAGATGTGTCATAAAATGTAAAATGTACTTTTACAGATGTTTCATTTTTAAGCAGCCTTGATATATAAAAATTATATGGTATTTTATTTTTTAAATGTATTTGTCTCTTTCTGTTTGTGCACATTTATGTGTCCAAAATTAGATACCATATTTTCTAAAGAAAATGTGAAAAAGAACCACATTCAGTCAATATAATGAGGTAGACTTTGTTAAGATAGTAACACTGGAATGATTTCTAAAAATCTATCTCTAGTAAAGTTTGTTTTCTCCTCTGAGCAAATCCTATTCTTAGCAACCTGATACATAGTACTTCACATACATTATATTTAATTGCATTTAGTGACATTGTGGTGTGACATCTTTATAAACCAAGGCTTCTCACTTTAACAGAAGACTCTAATTGGAGCTTTTATTCAAAGAACATGCTGAGAGGTAAGAGGTGTAGCAAAGGCTGCATGATGCAACAGTACTGGGTTTTCAAAACTGACTGTTGTGTCCCGGTATCATGCCTCTGGATAAAGTATCCTGTGCTTCAGCATCTCTATTTCCTCATCTGTCAAACGTTATTGACAACACCTTCACTGTGATGATGGGCAAGTAATGTATTTGGAAGAATATGATACACTTTGTAATTTATATAGTTAGAATTGGAGCACTGATAAAATCTACTGATGAATGGGTGAAAAGGAGAGTACTAGAAGAGTTCATATAACAAAAAAGGAAAATCACTGATTCTCTGAGGAGCAGGATAGCGATGTGTTAAGAACAAGGGACTGGGGGACGCTAAAAACTCTGACTCCCAACTCCACTATTATGATCTCATCTTCATACCTTACCCTACTCCAGACCCACTGGCCTCCTTGCTTTCTCTAGAATGCACTGGTCATACTTAGAATTATCTACCAGATACCAGAATGCCTCACTCCCCTCTTTCCTTCATATCTCTGAGTAAATATGGCTTCATCACAGAGGCTCGCCCCCGTAGTTCTATATAAAATGCCCTGCTGTTCTCACTTACATTAATTTTTATCCCTTTACCCTGCTTTATTTTGCATTACTACCATATGATGCATTGAATTGTTTATGGTCTTCCCACTAAAACACAAGCTTCAAGAGAATAGGAATTTTGTGTCTTTGTATATTGCTACATCCTCAAGAGTTATGGTCTATGGATTAAATGAGTGAACAAATTGTGCTAGGAGCAGGACACTTGGGTTCCAGTTCTTCCTCACTATATTAAAATGGACAAGTCAGTCAATCATTTTTGCATTTCATGTTTGTTACATGTAAGTAAAAGATGAGATGGCTATTGGCCGTTCCATTTTTACAGATTAAGAAACCATGCTTTAAAGAGTTTGCAAGAATGGCTCTTTTTAAAAAGACAAAAAAAAAAAAAAAAAAAAAAGATTTTGGCACAGGCAAGGAAAAAAGGAAACTCTTATACATTGTTTGTGGGAACGTAAGTTAGCACAACCTCTATTAAAAACAAAATGGAGATACCTCAAAGAGCTAAAAATACAACTACCATTTGATTCAGCAATCTCACTGTTTGGTATCTACCCAAAGGAAAATAAGTCATTATATCAAAAATATGTGAACACCTAAATGTTTATTGCAGCAATATTCACCATAGCAAAGGTATAGAATCAACCTAAGTGTCCATCAACAGATGACTGGATAAAGACAATATGGTATATATACAAAATACTATCCAGCCATAAAAAAGAATGAAATAATATGGATTTTTTGCAGTAACATGAATAGAGCAGGAGGTTATTGTCTTAAGTGAAACAACTCAGAAACAGAAAGTCAAATACTACATGTTCTCAGTTATAAGTGGGAGCTAAATAATGTGTACACACGAACATACAGTGTAGAATGATAAATAATGGAGAATCAGAAGGGGGAGAGGGAGGTGGATAATGATAAATTATTTAATGAGTAAAGTGTACAACATTTAGGGGATGTATATCCTAAAAGCCCTGACTTTACCACTCCCCAATTTATGCATGTAATAAAATTAAACTTTTGTACTATGTAAATATGTAAAAGTCAAAATTTAAAAAGAATTTGTGACTCATAAAATCCAGTGCTATGAAATTGTAAGAAATATTAGAAATTTAAAACTCTTTAAACTATAAGGTACTATATACTATATTTTTATTATAATCAAACTAGCAATAAAAAAATAGCTATAAGCCAGTCTATAATTTGGTAGGTGGAAATAATGTATAGTTAGGTCACTTTGTTTATTTTTATGATAACTTTAGATATGGCTAAGAGTTAAGGAAAACAATTGATTCGGGGATATTACCATTGGTACTATCTGATTGCTGAAACGTTTATAGTGTCCACTTTTTATAGAGATTTGTTGTAACTTGAGAGCAACAATTCCCTAAATATTTGAAGTTTTTTGTAATACAACTTTTTGCAGATCCACTTAACTTAATTATTTTTAGTAAAAGAGTTATTAGGACCAGTTAGCACTGTTTTGACTGTGCTTTCAAATTAATTTCTACTTTGTACACTTGCTAAGCATACTGACTGATGGACCTCTAATAATAACTCAAAGGTCTTCCAATGTTTGTAGCACAAGATTTGACACATGTTCAAGAAACAAGATGGAGAATGATTCTCACACCCAAGACTTTGGCCAATTTAAGTACATAAATAAGAAGTCTCAACATTGTTTTTCCCAAGAAGAGGTCCCAAAATCTGTTATGTAGAGACTTTTCATATGAAAATAAGAGACAAAACATGAAGAGTCTTCATAGAAAACCATTTAAATGAATGACTAGATAGCTAAAGCAGTCTTTCATTCACAAAGGCTTATAGGTGTGTCAAAGTCAAATAAAATATATAGAGATGGATATCTAAATTTAATGTTTTATTTGGATAGGCAGAATTACAGTTTCGAGCATACACACAGACCTGGTGGTCTTTGGTTTATATGAAGAATGGAGAAGGGTTGGAGGTTGTGTATATTGCTCTTTGAAAAAAGTTTATTGGCACTAGTAAAGTTTGCAGAGCTGGCAGTCTTTCATTGGTGAGTGAAGACAGTGGGTAAAAACAATCTTAAAGTTTCAGCAGGTTATTTCAGAAGCCATTGGATACAACTGGTTTTAAGTTACAGTAGGCACTTTTACCAGCTAGACTTCAGAGAATTACCTTTGTGGAGCAATATTATATGTCCTAAGTGCTTTTTGTCCCTGATTTATTGACTCTGTTTTAGTTGGGTATGACAAAGATAACCCAATTGGTATCGTCAACTTTCATAGTTGGAAAAGGAAAAATAGTGGTGTTAGTGGACTGGGAAAAAAAGAAACTAGTTTTTATCCTAAGTGTTTTATACTTTGCATCTTCTTCTTAAAATTTTGGAGAAATTACCTTAAGTGGGCCTAGGGCCATTTAGAAAAACTGGTAATTAATTCCTGTTGCTGTTTATTTTCCTTCACCAGGTGAACATATTTTATTTTATTCACCTAAAGACTTTAGGCCAAGCAGGCAACATGCCAAATGAAAAGTTTGTTATGTGGAAAGATCTTCAAAAATTAAGCAATTTTCTCATTCTTAATACTTAATTTTAAGATACGCAGATATCTTAAGTACACCGATAAAATTGAATTACTTTTTAGCTTTTCTCTTTTTTAAAATAAAGTTTAGTTGGCTCATGTAACTTTAAAAATATATCAAACGCTTCATGAGAAATGCACAAATAATTTCATCTGGTTAAATAGAGGAAGATATTGAAATGCTTTTTGGTTTCTGTGTTACTGATTCTGCATAGCCGATTATAGGTCTGTTACCTTGGACATGCTGTTTCAAATCCACTGGGGGTAGTTCAGATGAAATTGGCCAAGTAAATATGAGAAGAAGAAACGCTTTTTATTCTCCTATAGAGTAAAAAAAAAAAAAAAAAAAAAAAAAAGAATGAAATGTAGTGGGAACGTAAGGTGAATGAGGGAAGTGAGTATCAGACATCAGCCAAAAGGTTGGTACAAATACATTGTTTGATTTTTTTCTGATGGAACTCATGAGTCATACAAAAGACTTTTGACATCAGTCTATTTGTTTTGCTTAATTATTTACTTGACAAAGACAGCATGAAATAATATTTAGTAAAGATTTCTAAAAACTTCTCTATTGTGTGAAGTGAAAAAAAAAAAAACCTCAGGATTTACCAGATTACCTTGTGTTTATTGAAATATTTTTTTTCTGATGCTCATTAGAAATACATGGTTCCAGCTACTGCTGAGCTGTAATTAAGAGGAAGTGTAAAGTATAGAACAGGGCAAGATAGGATAGGGGTGTGTGGAGCGGGGGTCAGAGGTGGATGTATGTAGAAAAATGTGATTTAAACAGTAGGTGTAGAAGATAGAAGAAATGAACTATATTCAGGTGCATGTGTAATGCCTCTGTTTTGTTTCTAATAATGTATCAAAAGCTTAAATAAAGGAAACATATTCTCAGAAGAAGACCATTTTAATGTACACCTGAGCTTCGTCTGTGGACTAATCAATATGTTATTCTGATATAAAAGGAAAATATGCTTGGTCTGCAAGGATTCTTTAGAAAACAAAGCCAAACAAAAATGAAAGTTCAGATTTTCTTATCATACATTGCTTTTTTTTTACACGAGCAGCAGTAACCTAGACGTTTTTATCTGAAACATTAGCTTGGCCCAGTAGGTGTCAGATTAGATATACATTACTCCATTATCTTGGTATACTACTCTGCATCAAAGTATCTATGGACTTGGAGAATGAAAGGGAAAGAGAATAAATAAAGGATATCTCTTTTCAGTTTTAGAGTAGCGCTTTTAACATTAAGAAAAATCAATAACTGGATTGACTGCATTCAGTAGGGAGCATTATTGTTTCCCATAATGTATCTAATGCATATCATTACCAGAGTAATCACATTATTATCTGCCTCTGCCTTGCTGCTTGCTTGGTTAGATATGAAGCCAAAGCTATTTGTAAAGTAAGGCTTTTCCCCTTTTGCAAAATTGCTGCAAATTGTATTCTTCCCATTTTCTTTATTAGTTGTTTGAACTAGCCTGCACCTCTGAATTCAGATTAAGTGGCATGGTTTGTTGTGGTGGTTATTATTTTTCCCCTTAAGGATTCCTTTTTACTCTATTCAAATTAAACTTACCTTTAGGAAATGGGACAAATCATTGGTGGTTTGTTGTATCGGTTGGCATGGGAAATGGGGTAGTATAAACTGTAACTTAGGGTGCATTTTGGGTTTCTGAGATATCTTTTGAAGTCAGCAACTGCAGTGATTCTGGAGTGTGTCTCAAATTGTGTTACATTCCAACCCTCCTATGCAGCGGGCTCAGTCTAAAACAAGAGCATCTAGAGACTAGTACATTCCATTTATTTTCTCTCCTCATTATAAAAGGGGGTAAAATATGTACTTCTACTAAATTTTAGTGGCACATCTTACTTGGGTATAACTCTCACTTATGAGCTTCATGATATTTAACTAGTTAAATTGGATGAGCCTTAGTTCTCATATGTAGAATGGGAACAATAAACTCGATGGTACAGGTTTTTGGTGGATATTCAAGACAATACATATAAGATATCTAGCCAAGAGCATTGCCGTGGTACCCTTCCAAGTGGCAGTGTAATAGAAGAGATATGACAGAGAAGAAACTCTTCCCAGAAGAAGGCTGAAATAAATACATATGGAACATGTTTCTCTAAATAATTCATTATACTTCTACATGCTAAGGAGTTGCTGATGATGTCTTATGAAAGGATTAACAGTGGGAAAGGAAAATGAATGTACAGGAAACAAATAGATTATTTGATTAGAGTTACTTGCATTCATTTTTGTTCTGGGTTGAAAGATCACTTACTATCAACTTGCCAGAACATTTGTTGAAACATGCTCCTGAGGAAAACAGCAAACTAAATTATATCAGTAAAAATACATACACACAAAATAGAATGTATTTATCCTATAATTTCCTCTTCACCTATTTCTTGAACTTGCTTCCTTGTGCTGAGCCATGTAGTCAGACTGAGATCACTTTGCATTAAATAGGAAATAAGGGGGACATGCAGCTGGACTAATTCATGGACCTGGCTGAAAGACTTCTGAGAATGAGAGGATGACATTTCTGGTAAAATAATTGTTCTCAGGAAACACTGGTATACCCTTGATTCTTCCATCCTTCATTTCTCATTTCACTTTCATTCTAAAGATGGCATTATTTAAGGAGAGATTGGAGTTTTCTAATCAGAAATGCAAATTGCCTGACTGGCCTCCCTCTCTCTCCCTCCGTTTCCCCCTCCGTTTCCCCCTCCGTTTCCCCCTCCCTTTCCCCCTCCCTTTCCCCCTCCCTTTCCGTCCTTACCTCCCTCCCTCCCTCTCCCTCCTTCCTTACTTTCTTCTCTCCTTTTTTTCCCTTCCTTTGTTCCTTCTTTCATTTTTTGACGACCAATTCAAGAGTATGGGTAATAATTGATATGAGAGCCCAGTTTGACACAAATGTGAACTTTGGCAAGCAAACCACTTTATAAACTCACTTGAAAGTACTTATTTGCTTACAATCACTTGTTAAGGAGATTATACCAAAGAGCTGCCAATATGTTTCCATATTCAATTCTGTCTCTACATTATGGAAAGGAAACCAAAATACTTGAGAACAAAAAACCTCTCTGAATACAGAATTCAAGAGCATTGTTCAATTGGGAACTGGCAAGAGGCAAAGCAGAAAATGGATGTTGTAGTTTTCCTTTTAGTCCAGATGGAGGCATTTAAAAGAATCCTGCTTTTAGGATCTCTGGAACGAACCAGTGGAGCTTGTAATATGAAGACCAGGCATTACTGTATAATATGTAGGGAATTCTTTTGTTGTGATCTTTACATTTTAACCTATGTTCTGATAGTTTTATAATATGACTCGCCTGGTGTTCAGCAATTCAAATTACATATGCAAACACACATAACTTTAGAAAAAAGAACCACATTTTGCCATTTCCCAAGGAAACAAGTTTGAGAAATACGTGAAAAGGAAAGTATAGGAGAATTACTTTGTATATGGGTGTTTTTACTGGTTTAATTTAGTTTATTGTTTTCCTTAGGAATGTGTTTCCACAGCTGTTGTGGCAGGTTGATAGTAAGTGATCTTTCAACCCAGAACAAAAGTGAATGCAAGTAACTCTAATCAAATCAACTCTTAATAGCCTCTGGTCAGTGAGACATCAATTGTCTAGTCAAGTTTAAAAAATCAATAGTGGCCACTCAAAATTTGACTATAGTTAGAAACCAACAGACTTGACCACATTCTGAAATATCAGAAGTTATTTCAATTAAAAGCAAATGTGTGAGAATCTGGAAAAGATAAATGAGTTAAAACCTCAAAGAGAAATAGAATGTTTCACAGTAGATACATAATATCTACTCAGAAAAAATGACAGTGTTACTAAAAATGAGTCACAAAGTTACTAAAAATGAGTCACAAAGATATCTGGAACAGAATAACCATTGACTATTCCTATTGTAGTATAACATATAATAGCTGACATAGCTATTATAACTCTGTGGTTTGGTTTGGATTACTTACAGTGAATCATATACAGAGCCCACATATTTTATGAGGCATCTACTGTGTAAGTTATTCTGCTGGTTTTTATAAAATATTGAAAATAGGTATAACATTCTTTTTATTAAGCAGCTTATAATCAAGCAAAAGTACACTGATAATACACAAGTGAATGCAATATAAGTTAAAATTGTGAGAGGTAAAATCAAGTAGGAAAAAATTCTCAGTGGTAAGAAGAAAAGAGAGATACATTTCAACTTAGTGGAAGATAATCAATAAACTGTAGATACTATTTTTACCATTGTTGTTGCTAATTCCAAATACAAAAGCACCCTAGCAGAGCTAAACAAATAGGTCTCTTAAAATACAGGGATATCATGAAATGATTTATTAAATCTATTAACAGCATTCACATGGCATCTCTTTTGTTAAAAACAAATAGGAAAGTAGACAGAAAGCTGTTGTAAAAAGTTTAGATTCCATGACTATATTGTGCTTAAGGCAAGTAGATCTCATTGAGAAGAAATCTATTGCTGATTAAAATATGAGCTATCTCATTAATCACACAATACATTAGATAATAAATTGTGGTTGTTAACTTGATATGCACCATTGAACATGGAGAAAAAATACCACATAGGCAGACAAGTGCTCTAGTGTATGACAGTGTAATAGCTTGTGGATATATTCTTTTTGTAAATATGCTGCATATCTTGTGTCTTACTGAACTGTGCTGTAAAATATGGTTATTCTTTAAGTCACAGAGATTAATGCTGAAGATTTTTCAACACTGGAAAAAATCATGCATTTGAATAGAACAAAGGGTGAGATAGAAATGAACATTTTTCACTCAGAGTATGTCACTCTACTATTTCATTCAACTTTCTAAGGGAGATTTGAAGATGTTAGATTTTAAAAAATGTTTTGGGAAAAAAAAGAGAAACTGATGACAGAGTCCACTGACAGGTAATTATGTGAACTAATTTCAAGGACTAATTTAAACTGTGATCAAGGATATTTAACTGTATGTTCTATATGGATCTAGTGAGCTGGCCCTGAAAATTTGCTGATAACAGAAGTAGAAAAGAATAGAAAAGTGTTACATTCTGTAGACCAGGGAACACTTTTTTTTTTAAATAAAAGAATTAAGATTTCTTTTAATTTTGTTTTCATAAATGTGCAAATTTAACATGTAAGAGTTTGTTGAAAATTAATTTTGACCTGGCCTTGTGTTCAATTTGCTTGACAAACTAACATATTCAGAAAACTGGACCAGTTTCACTATAAATATTGTTACTGTTTCTGCTGTCCAATATGGCAGCCAGTAGCCACATGTGGCTACTAAATACTTGAAATGTGGTTAATCTGAATTGATTTAAGCTATAAGTGTAAAATACAGGCCAGATTTCTGTATTATTTTTATGCTTTATCTTCTTTAAAAAAGGTAAAATATTTCACTTGGATATATAAGTTTTAATGAAATGTATCAATTTCACTGGTTTCTACTTTTAGCATAGGAAAATATTTATACTTATGTGGCTTGCATTTGTGATTTGTTATGTTTCTGTCAAACAGTCCTGTTTTCTTGTGGTACATGAAGAAAATCACTGATGATGGAAATAATATGCTGAACAAATAATCTTGACCTCCTCAGAAACTCATTAAAATGACTCACATTCTGGCCATAAAACTTGTTAGTTTTAGTTTATGTATAAATCGTTGTAAATAAACCATATAATTCAAAGTATATGATGCATTTTAAAAACTATAAGAAAAATGATATAAGATCATAAATGTGTGGAAAGATAACCGTGCAAAATCTGAAACACAAAATATCCATTTGTTAGGTGAAACATGTATGTTCATGTTCTTATATAAAGTATATGTTCCACCTATAATTGCTGCATTATTCTTCTATTATATTAATAGAGACATTGTGATTGTAAAGGAAATTCTTCCCCCTATATGGTCTGAAAGTTTGTGAAAATTTATCTTCTCACTGATGTATTTTAAATGCAGAAATCAATACAAATCAATTATGCAAGAATCTTTGCCCAAGCCCCTTCCATCTATCCCTGCAAACTCAAAACAAAACAGTACTCTCTCTCTTCCAACAAAGACTGTATAAAACATCTCCTTTTCTCTCCTTTTGTTTTCTTTTCTTAGGTGTGTTTTTCAAAGAGGGAATCAGTTAAACAGAGAAAAAGCCCCCAGTGCAGTCACAAGCAAGAAAAACACAATAAGTGACTCTCAGGATTTATTGCTTTGGAGTATACAATAGATTATCTTTGGGTTGATAATAAACAAATCTTTAATACCTGATAGAATGCATATATATCTCCAAGTAGGTCATTTATGTTTTCATTTACATTTTCTAAGATTAATTCTTCATTTATATTTTTAAAATACTGTGTTCTTCCAGGAATTATTCCATGTAAATTCAAAGTACAATTGTTATTCCCCTAGAAATGCAGTCATTATATACCAGGAATCACTGTCAGAAGGGAATGTATTCTGAAACTTTTTCACATGCATATGTGTTGGATGTGGTTATTCTCACATATATGTCCTTTGTAGAAGTCATCTGTAAGTCTGTAAAAGCCACTGCTGGGCTTGTGTGTGGGGGCCAGATCTGAAGTTTAATTCCTGTTAAAAATAAGCATCCTACATATGAAGGTCTGAAGCAGAAACTAGCCTGTGAATTCTAAACCTCTGCTGTTCAATACAGTAGCCACTAGCCACATGTGGGTGTAGATCACTTGGACTGTAGTTAATGTGACAAACTAAATTTTTAATTTTATTTAACATTAAGGTAAATTTAAAAATTAACACTGGATTCAGTGTTTGAAAAACTTTTAAGTATATTTGAAACAACTTTGGAATTACTTTTTCAGGAATACATTTTATGATATCTAAATACACATTGAGTATTTGCAGCCCAAAATTTCAAATTGAGATGTGCTGAAAGTGTAAATAAAGCACAAAGCAGATTTTGAAGACTCGGTGCTAAAATAAATAAAATAGCTCCTTAGTCATTTTACATAGATTGCATGTTGAAATGGTTTGGATATTTGGGTTAAAATATGTTAAATTAATTTTACCTGTTTCTTTTTATTTTCTTAATGTAGCTACTAGAAAGTTTAAAATTGTATATGTAGTTTAAGTTAAATTTCTATGGAAACAAAAAAGGAAAATACATGGAAATATATTTGAGGTAACAAGGTTGTAAATGGGATGTAGTGATCAGAATGAGGAACTAGTGCCAGCAGAGTGAGAGTGGGTAGCAAATGGACCAAAAGAGAAGCAGCTCCTTGCTGTGTTGGCAGGTCAGTGACTTGTGATTCCTGAACTGACATGGGGCTCAGGATCAAGAACATGGCTTTTTAGCATTTAGTATCTTATGTTCAATGACAAACAGACAAATATATTATTATGTTGCTTTATTAATAACACAATTATTTTTATAATTTAATTCATTTTTATTCTTTTTTTAATATTCAGAGATGGAATCTTGTTATGCTGCCCAAATTTGTCTCAAACTCCTGGGCTTAAGTAATCTTCATACCTCAGCCTCCCAAAGTTCTGGGATTATAGGCCTGAGCCACAGAGTCTGGCCAATAATAACAAATTTAATTATTTTTTTAAAGTATTACTGTATTTCAGTCTTCTTTCAGCCTACAATATGGTATTAAATGCCTTACATGGAGACATATAAAGGATTTTACCATAATAACCTTTAAAACAAAAGAGATTTCCTAGAATTATAGGACAGAAAAAAGAATGTTAAAACAAATTTCATTTCCCAGGGTAGAAAGCTAATGGAACATTAACTTGGGGCACTTTGTTATATCAAATCTACTCCATAGCTAAGAACTGGATTAAATTAATCCTTTGGACAGTTTGGAACAAATTGTATTACATTGTGTTTGCCATGGAAGTCTTATTGCCCTCATGTTGAATTAAAATAGCCTTTCTCTCTACATAAGTGAAATACAAGCTCACTGCAGAGAAATCAGAATACCAACAAGCAAAAAGAAGAAAACAATAATCACTTGTAACCCATACCACCCGGAGATAATGACTGTAATTTTTTCCTTGCATTTTCTTCAAGGAAACATAGTTGGTTTTTAGCCAGGGTTTGATATGCCTTAATAAGCACTGCATCACATACTCTTTATTTAATACTTTTCACCCTTTTCTTTGAACTATCTTTGGGCTGTTTTCATAGCCCAGACTGAGGTTATCTGTTGTGGAACAACAACTTAATAAATAATGACTTGTTGGCTTGAAAGTATTCTTCATATAGATTTCCAAGCACCAAACATAAAGCCAGGAAGTGCTTTATTCACTAGAAAATCTTGTGGAACATTTTCTGACATTATTAGTAAAATGGAGAGAGTGAAGATGAAAGACGAACGAAGAATTCTGAATCTTGAAGCACCTGTGCTTATTAGTACTTTCAGCAGAAATCATGAAGGGTCATCTCATCAGCAGATTCATGAAGCCTCATTAGGTAAAGGCTTTAAAAATGTTTCAAGAGTAATCCCTCATAGACAGCCTTATAACCATCCTAAGCAAATGCTAGACAAACATGCCTACCTGCCAATGTTGACCTTTGATTGGTGAGAGTTTTTGTTTCCTCTTTAAGAGGAAGACACACACCCAAGTGTGAAACTACACAGAAAATTTAGCAGTGCTGCATCTGGGAACACAAACCCAAGGACCTAAAGTTCGACAGACCACTTGAGATGAAGTGGAGTGCAAAGTGTCCTTCATCAATTCTTCAGATAGTTACTTCCATTCTCTCTAGTTTTCACTCTATTGTCCTTTCACTCAGTCTTGATATTCAACTATTTTTAGGACAGTTGAACAATAAAAACATGCATCCTGAAGTTAGGAAAAACAATGGCTTGGTGTCATTTTCCAGAATCTTCTGTGTTTATTGATTTTGAGACAATTAGTTACATAAATACTAACGTTTCTACTGTCTCTTACCCAACTCCCACCCTATCCCTATAATAAGGGTAACTTTGGGGAACATCCTGCAGATTCTTTATCTCCGAGTTAATCTCCAGGTGTAGATCAATGCCAAAAGTTCTTAGAACTCCTAGGAAGTTCTCGATTTCTTTGAGTGTCTGGTCCATTTGGTAGGAAGGCAGGCTGAAGGGGAAGAGTCAACTAAGCTTCCTTGGGAAGCAAGTGGAGGTGCTGAAAACTTCATTTAAGGGCCCCATGAACTAGGTTAAACACTAGAAATCTGTGTGCTTGATTTGCGAACTTAGTACATATAGCCCTTATTTCATGGCAATGTTAGCCATCAAGCTGCAAAGGATTTTTAACATCCTTTAACTAAAGGACATAAAATGAAATACCACCACATTGTCCACTGTAGGACTGCTACAGTGTAGTGTCCACTGTACAGTGTCCACTGTAGGACTGCTACAGTGGACAGTGTGGCAGACAAAATATATATGATGCTGTTAAGAATAGTTGGAGTATACTCAATTTCAAGTGATAGTATTCATCAATATTTTATTTGTATATTCATATTTTTATTCATCCAATATTCATCTTTCTGTGCCAGCCACTTTAACCAGCTCTGGGGATAGGTACATCTATGAGCAAACACTGGATGTGATTTCTGAACCCTTGAAGTAAGACATTAATTTATAGTTATATAATATTCCTTAATTCCTAGAGAGCAAAACAAAAAAAGAGTAAGCAGTGACATAGTGTAATTGGAAGTGCTAGCATGATACGAAGATTCAGGAAAATCTTCCTTGAGTAAGTGACATTTAAGCTGATGAAATGTTCCCTGATACATTGCTAGATGTTGTGACTATGAAGATAAGCATAACTTAGTACCCATCCCTGAGAATTTCATGTCTAGGAAAGAGACTTGAAAACCAGTCCCAGTCATTTATTAAAAAGACTCTAGAAAAGCATGTGAATTGTAGTGGATTCCAAAGGTTGTGGGTGGTCAATTCTAACCATCTCAGAAAAGGCCTTATGAGAAGAGATTACTTTAAATGTGAGTTTTGAAAGACAATAATGCTGAAGGCTGAAAAAGATTACCAGGCAATCAAGGAAGAATATAGCAAGTATTGTCTATGAGCTTAAAAAAAAAATGCCTAATATGTTTGGTAAACTGTAAGTAGAGATTAAGGTTTGGGAAGGCAATTGACCAAAGGTGAAGTTATATGTAAAGCATGCTGGTAAAATATAAAACATGTAAAATGTTGTATGAAAGAGTTTACACTTCTCTCTTTGAAGTTGAAGAGGCAGTGGAGTATTTTAATCAAGGATTTGACATTGATTTGTGATTTAAGAGTGATATTTCTGAGTGCAAAGGGAATGATGAATCTGGTTCCTGGATAGGCTGGGCTCAGGGAAACTGAGTAGGAGACCATTGTAGTAGCCATAAGAGAAGAATGAAGGACCTCAACTTTGAAAGTAGCTGGGGAGATTCAAGAGATATTTAGGGGTGAAAAATCAATGCTAATTGAAGAGTGACTGGCTACAACAGATGAAGGAGAGAGAGGACTCTAGAAAATATTGAGATTTCTATCTTCTGGATAATTTATAGTTTCCCTGGGACCTCTGCTAGCTGGTGAAAAGGTTAAGATTTGGGGTTTGAATCCTGCCTCCACCAGTTGTGAATTATGGGGCTTGGAAGGAGTTACTTAAATGTGATGAGCCTCAGTTTTCTTATCTACACAAAAGTGGCTTAAAATAAATTTGAGAGATTCTTGGGAAGATAACTAAAAATCCTTCAAGAACCCTTGATTAGGATAAATTATATAGAATCAGAAATTGTTTAAGGTATTCAGTGTTAGGCATGCCAGTTTTTAAGTTACCATCATCTTTCTGGATGGATATAGCCAGTAAGTATTCATAAATAAGGATTGAGGACTTGAGAAGGGGGTGCAAACAGAAGCCTAAGAATTCAGAGATATTATTATTATGTGGTCATTGAAATCACAACAGTGGATGAGATTTCTCCAGGTAAAACATAGGAAAAGGTTTGAAATGAGTTCTCTTATATGCAATATCTAATAAGTATGCAGAAGAAGAGGAAGAGCTCGAAAAATCAAAACGTGGATTAAACATAGAAAATCTAAAAAACAAGAACAAAAGTAAGAACATGTGCCTAGTATACCACAAGAGGTATTTTAAGACGGAACCATTAGCACTCTGGCAAATCTTATAGCTGACTAGTAGCTTGAGGAATGAAGAGAACTCTGAATATAACAACTAAGAGATCACTGGCAGCCTTGGAGAGAGAAATCTCCATATGATGGTTAGGAGAAGAATGCAGATTGGGGTGATTTGAGGGGAGAACGGAAATATAGAAACAGTCATGAGAAATAGAGTGCTCCTGTAAGAAGTCTGTCATAGAGGGCTGGGTACAGGATAAAGAGGCTTGAATTCCTAGTAATAGATAATAATATTAAGGACCTAGGATTGAGAAATCGGGGTAAATAATGATTGGAGATAAATGATGAAAAAATGCTCTAGAAGTGGTTGCAGTTCAGGATGTAAAAAGCACATGAGGAGTCAGGGCATGGTGGCTCACGCTTGTAATCCCAGCACTTTGGGAAGCCGAAGTGGGTGGATCATGAGGCGAGGAGTTTGAGACCAGCCTGGCCAACATGGTGAAACCCCATCTCTACTAAAAACACAAAAAAGTAGCCAGGCACGGTGGCAGGTGCCTGTAATACCAGCTATTCAGGAGGCTGAGGCAGGAGACTCGCTTGAACCTGGGAGGTGGAGGTTGCAGTGAGCTGAGACTGCGCCACTGCACTCCAGCCTAGGCGACAGAGCAAGACTCCATCTAAAAAACAAACGAACAAACAAAACATGAGGAAGCATTAATCTAAGATGGAAGGAGGTGAAACTTCCCTTTGAGTCAAAATGTAAGGGAGTAAAGTTAGAATATTAGTAAATGGAAATTAAGAAGCTTCCGGTATTAATTCAGTTATTGTTTGATCCTATTCACTTTTATTTTTGTATTTTATCTAATACTTTGTTTATATTTTATCTAATAACATATGAGTACTTTAATTGCTATCATGTTTTAATGTTATCTTTAGATAAAATAAATTATTATGTTTTCACCCAATAAAAGCTAAATTAAACCTCATCTCTGCTGTCACACACACACACACACACACACACACACACACGGAAAATACTGATTGCTAATAAAGTAGCCTCAAGAAAAATAGGATCTCAGAAACTGTACCATCAGTGCTAAGGTTGAATATTATCAGATAAATATCTTTCCCTGATGATTTGTAGCTCTTCGAGAAACCTTAGAACTAAGCTTCATGCAGGGATGACATCAGGACATTGAAGTATGTGTTAGCTCTTAAAATATAGTTGTTTCAGAATAAAATGATTTGTATTATTTATTGATATAAATGAGGTTTTGGTTGAGCATTTGCTTGTTGGAAGGATGTTTTTACGTAGTCATTCTTCGTTATGTTAACTGTTAGCTCAAGCTTAAATTAGAATTGTAAGCAATTAATTTTGTATCATGTTTACATTTTAAAAACAGAAGTACCACAAGACCTTTCCTGGTGAATGAACACATAGTTTAATTAGATCATCTTCATTTTATTGTATGATAAGCACATAAACATAAAAGGCTTCTTCTAATTCTGGTAATTTTTGAAATAATAAAGTCAAGATTCTGGATTTATATGATAAAGCAATTGTAGTAGATTGTGCAGATAGAAGAGCACCCATTTGAAAAAAATAATCCATTATTTTTTGAGTTTTTTATTATGGCCATTCTTGCAGGAGTAAAGTGGTATTGCATTGCAGTTTTGATTTGCATTTCCATGATCATTACTGATGTTGAACATTTTTTCATATTTGTTGACGATTTGTATATCTTCTTGTAATAATTGTCTATTCATGTCCCTAGCCCACTTTTTTGATGGGATTATTATTATTATTTTTTTTTTCTTTCTAATTTATTTGAGTTCTTCTAGACTCTGGATATTAGTCCTTTGTTGAGTGTATAGATTGTGAAGATTTTCTCCCACTCTGGATCGTTGGTTTATTCTGCTGACTGTTACTTCCGCTCTGCAGAAGCTCTTTAATTAAGTCCCACCTATTTATCTTTGTTTTTGTTGTATTTGATTTTGGATTCTTGGTCATGAAGTCATTGCCTAAGCCAATGTCTAGAAGGGTTTTTCTTATGTTAGCATCTAGAATTTTTATAGTTTCAGGTCTTAGATTTAAGTTCTTGATCCATTTTGAATTGATTTTTGTATAAGCAGAGAGAAGAGGATCCAGATTCATTCTCCTACCTGTGTCTTGCCAATTATCCCAGCACCATTTGTTAAATAGGGTGCACTTTCTCCACTTTATGTTTTTGTTTGCTTTGTCAAAGATCAGTTCTGGTTCTCTCTTCTGTTCACTGGTCTGTGTGCCTGCTTTTATATCAGTCCCGTGCTGTTTTGGTGACTATGGTCTTATAGTTTGAAGTCAGGTAATGTGATGCCTCCAGATTTGTTCTTTTTGCTTAGTCTTGCTTTGGCTATGCAGGCTCTTTTTTTGGGGGGGTTCCGTATTAATTGTAGGATTGCTTTGTTTAGTTCTTTAAAGAATGATGGTGGTATTTGGATGAGAATTGCATTTAATTTATAGATTGCTTTTTGGCAATATGGTCATTTTCACAATATTCTACCCATCCATGAGCATGGGATGTATTTCCATGTGTTTTTGTCATCTATGATTTCTTTCAGCAGTGTTTTGTAGTTTTCCTGGTAGAGGTCTTTCACCTCCTTGGTTTGGTATATTCCAAAAGTATTTTATTTTTAAATTTTGGCAGCTATTGTAAAAGGGGTTCAGTTCTTGATTTGATTCTCAGGTTGGTCACTGTTGGTGTATAGCAGAGATACTGACTTGTGTACATTAATTTTCTATCCTGAAACTTTGCTGAATTCATTTATCAGTTCTAAAGCTTTTTGGAGGAGTCTTTAGGGTTTTCTAAGTATAGCATCATATCATGTTGGTGTGGATGTGGTATAAAGGAAACACTTCTACACTGCTGGTGGGAATGTAAACTAGTACAACCACTATGGAAAACAGTCTGAAGATTCCTTAAAGAATTAAAAGTAGAACTAAAATTTGATCCAGGAATCCCACTACTGGGTATCTACCCAGAGGAAAAGAAGTCATTATACAAAAAAGATACTTGTACATGCATATTTATAGCAGCACAATTCACAGTTGCAAAAATATGAAACCAGCACAAATCCCCATCAGAGTGGATAAAGAAAATGTGATATATATATGAAGGGACGCTGTTCAGCCATAAAAAGGAATGAATTAATGGCATTCATAACAACTTGGATGGAACTTGAGATTATTATTCTAAGTGAAGTAACTCTGGAACAGAAAAACCAAACATTGTATGTTCCACTCATAAGTTTGAGCTAAGCTATAAGGATGCAAAGGCATAATAATGATACAATGGACTTTGGGAACTTGGGGTAAAGAGTGGGAGGGGTGTGAGGGATAAAAGACTACAAATTGGGTTTAGTGTATTCTGCTTGGGTGATGGGTACACCAAAACCTGACAAATCACCACTAAAGGACTTACTAATGTAACCAAATACCACCTATTTCCCCAAAACTTATGGAAATAAAACATTTTTATAAACCATGTAGTCCAAATCTTATTGGAATTCCTCATTATTCTAACTCAAAGTCAGCATCATCTCAAAGTCATTGAAAGGAATAAGTTTGCATAGAATAGGTTGGAATTGGGGGTATCTTTTTTTTTTATTATACTTTAAATTCTAGGGTACATGTGCACAACGTGCAGGTTTGTTACATATGTATACCTGTGCCATGTTGGTGTGCTGCACCCATCAACTCGTCAGCACCCATCAACTCGTCATTTACATCAGGTATAAATCCCAATGCAATCCCTCCCCCCTTCCCCCTCCCCATAATAGGCCCCGGTGTGTGATGTTCCCCTTCCCGAGTCCAAGTGATCTCATTGTTCAGTTTCCACCTGAGTGAGAACATGCGGTGTTTGGTTTTCTGTTCTTGCGATAGTTTGCTGAGAATGATGGTTTCCAGCTCCATCCATGTCCCTACAAAGGACACAAACTCATGCTTTTTTATGGCTGCATAGTATTCCATGGTGTATATGTGCCACATTTTCTTAATCCAGTCTGTCACTGATGGACGTTTGGGTTGATTCCAAGTCTTTGCTATTGTGAATAGTGCCACAATGAACATACGTGTGCATGTGTCTTTATAGCAACATGATTTATAATCCTTTGAGTATATACCCAGTAATGGGATGGCTGGGTTATATGGTACTTCTAGTTCTAGATCCTTGAGGAATCTCCATACTGTTTTCCATAATGGTTGAACTAGTTTACAATCCCACCAACAGTGTAAAAGTATTCCTATTTCTCCACATCCTCTCCAGCACCTGTTGTTTCCTGACTTTTTAATGATTGCCTTTCTAACTGGTGTGAGATGGTATCTCATTGTGGTTTTGATTTGCATTTCTCTGATGGCCAGTGATGACGAGTATTTTTTCATGTGTCTGTTGGCTGTATGCATGTCTTCTTTTGAGAAATGTCTGTTCATATCCATTGCCCACTTTTTGATGGGGTTGCTTGTTTTTTTCTTGTAAATTTGTTTGAGTTGTTTGTAGGTTCTGGATATTAGCCCTTTGTCAGATGAGTAGATTGCAAAAATGTTCTCCCATTCTGTAGGTTGCCTGTTCACTCTGATGGTAGTTTCTTTTGCTGTGCAGAAGCTCTTTAGTTTAATGAGATCCCATTTGTCAATTTTGGCTTTTGTTGCCATTGCTTTTGGTGTTTTAGACATGAAGTCCTTGCCTATGCCTATGTCCTGAATGGTATTACCTAGGTTTTCTTCTAGGGTTTTTATGGTATTAGGGGTATCTTAATATTATAAATATCTTAATAATTAATATCCTTGCTGGATTTGCCTCACAGTCCACTTAGAGTTTTGATTTTACCATAATGTAATAATCTTTAGTATTCTTTCCTTGGTCTGAATCTCTTCTTCACCAGCCTCTAGCTAGGTGATCTCAGTCATATTTTCAGCTTTGCTGCTTAGTATATCCTGGTGCCTTTGAAATGTGTTTCACTAGCTATGTTAATGTATGTAAGTCCAAATACTGAAGGCATATCTTTTTAAATATCCCAGCAGGATTCATACTTAATATTTCAAAACTGAACTTGAAACCTTTCTGTGAAACTTACTTGTCCTCCTGTATTTCCTATTGAAGGACACAATCAAATAAAAAGACTTAAACTGGAAGAAAACCATAGTTTCACCATCAAGGTAAAATCAGTCAACATGTATTATTTTACTCTGGGCTTTTCTCTAAGCATGGCATTTGTTTTCAATTGTGTTCATACAATTTTTAAATTATTATTATTTATTTATTTTGTAGATACGGGGTCTCACTATGTTGCCTGGGTTTGTCTTGAACTCCTGAGCTCAAGCATTCCTCCCATCTCAGCCTCCCAAAGTGCTAGGACTGCAGGTGTGAGCCACTGTGCCCGACTCATTTTAAAATGTATTTAAAGAATATTGACAGTTTTTGGGGGTGATTCTTTTTTCTTCCAATGTTGATATTGGTAATTTATACTTTTATTTTAAATAGCCCTTTCATCCAAGTTTTAAATACTTTTGCAATTTAGTTTAAAAGAGTCTGTTAAGACATAAAAACAAATCTATCTGAAGTTTTGCTACTTTTAAATTTCTATTTTATAAAAAATATCTTTTATTTAAAAATTTTGTTCAGTGTGGATGAAAACTTTTTTATTAGCATTCAGTGTTTGTTATCTTTTTAGGCTTTATATTTAATTTTTGATATAATCTAATGTTCCCTCTTTGTATATTCTTTGAGTTTAGTTTGTTCTTTTCGTATCTGCTTAATTTTTTTTTTTTTTTGGTCAGAGTTTTGCTCTTGTTGCCCAGGTTGGAGAGCAATGGCATAACCTCGGCTCACTGCAACCTCGTCTGCCTGGGTTCAAGCGATTCTCCAGTCTCAGTGTCCCAAGTAGCTGAGGTTACAGGTTTGTGCCACCACACCCAACTATTTTTTTTTTTTTTTTTTTTGAGACGGAGTCTTGTTCTGTTGCCCAGGCTGGAGTGCAGTGGCACTATCTCGGCTCACTGCAAGCTCCGCCTCCTGGGTTCATGCCATTTTCCTGCCTCAGCCTCCCTAGTAGCTGGGACTACTGGCGACCGCCACCACGCCTGACTAATTTTTTTTTTTTTTGTATTTTTAGTAGAGACAGGGTTTCACCGTGTTGATCAGGCTGGTCTTGAACTCCTGACCACAAGTGATCCACCCACCTCGGCCTCCCAAAGTGCTGGGATTACAGATGTGAGCCTTTGCGCCCAGCCCTTCTATCTGCTTAAATACCCTGTTCAATACATATATACATATGTATTTAAATATGTATATATTTTAAAATCTTTTTGATATATATGATTAGGATGTTATATTGTTAAATGCCTAGTTAGCACATTTCACAAGATATGATAGGTAATATTTTTATTGTTATGTAGCGGTATTTTATAATTTGCTTCATAGATTCATTTTTAATTCATGAATTATTTACAGATAGAATTTTTCAGTTTCCAATATATATAATAAGGCAACATCCTTTGTGGTTTTAATTTTGTTGCTCATGGTCTGAATGATTTTTCTTTATAATATGAGTTCTTTGGAATTTGTTAAAATTTCTGTTTTGGCCTATGTATTAGATCAGTTAATGCTAGTTCTAAAAATATCAGAAGCTTAATCAAAAATATTTTTCACTCATGAAATCTAAATCAAATTCTCCAACTAAGAAGCATCTTCAGGATTCTAAGTTATTCCTGTATATTGACATCCCACCATTAATCAGGGAAGAAAGAGGCTGGAGGATTGTCCCTTAAATTTAGATGCTCCTGAAAACATTTAATACACTTTCACCCACATTCCATTGGCCAGAATTCAGCTTCACAGCCCATCGAACAGTAGGGATGACTGAGAAATGTAGTTTAACTATGTGTCCAAGAGGAAAGGGATGTAGTTAGGAGAAAACCAGCTGGTGTCTTTCAAACCATACATGTTAATTTTTATATATGTTCCTTCTTCACTAGAAAGAAGAAAAATCGATTTACTAGTTGAGTATGGAGTTCAATGCATCATGTCATTTAAAGTTGTTCATTGTGTTCTACAAATTATAGTCTTATTAACATTTTTTCCTTAGATTTATCAGATTCTAAATGAGAGGACTACACTTTCCCATCATGGTTGTGAAAATCTTTTTCCTTTTTTAAAATCAGAAGACTATATTGTTAGGCTCATATGATTTCGTATTATATTATCACATTATTCTTGTTAGTGTTCTTTGGCTTAAATTCTCTTCTGGCTAATATCAATAAACGCCTGCTTTATTTTGGGTAAGTTTTGCTAGATATTCTTTAATTTCACATTTAGCTTCTCATGTTGTTTTAGGTTGCTATCTTACGAGTAGCCTATAATTAGATTTTAAAATATCCAATCTAATAGTTGATCTTCTGATTGATATGTTTACTTCATTTACATATTTATTATGCTTATTGCGTTTCATTTTGCCATTTTTTGTTTCTTTCTTGTTTTTATTGAATCAATAGGATTTCTCCCCTCTTTTTCTTTTTGAAATTGTGGATGTCATATATTTTCTTCCCTAAAGAGTCACACTCCAATATTTCATAACAAAGAATAAAGGTATCATATGTATGCATGTACATGTATGTATGATGAGGACCTTGGCATCTATTGCTTTTATCTAAACTCCCTTATCCTTCATCTACTTTTAGTTTCCTTTTTCTTAAGGCATGTAATTATTTCTCCCTAACTTTTGGGCACAAAGCTTGTTTGATTTTATAATCAATATTTAATCATAATATTAATATGGTTTGTTTTATTTTGGCAATTTTGCTTCTCTTTCTGTTTCTTTTACATAAAATCGCATGTCACAAAAAGAGATAACGAGATTATTAACAGAGCTAAGCAAGCTTGAGGAAGAGAAAATTTTTCTTCCTTGTGACAGTTTCCTAGGTACTTTCTTATCTTCTAAGGTATTTCTTTTTCTGGTTCCTGTACAATCTTTTGTGTATTTGGAGACCAAGAAGACAAAGAAATCATATTACTGATAAGGATTGACCTAATTTATTATAAAATATAACCAGTTCATGAAGGATTTTAAGATTTGACCATCTCAAGGCAGTGATATTACGTAAAGACACTTGCACATTAAAATTCTTCTCCATAGGGCTAGAATTTTTTAACCTCAAAAAAGTAACTATAATGGGTGTTCTAATATAATTTCAGGTTTTATGAAATAATCCCAATATAATAATTTACAGTTTCCTTAAGAGTTACTTAATGTTTTAACTTTATCTGCATTTGCTGTTTACAGACTTACAGTTATATAATGATTGAGTGGGAACTGAACAATGAGATCACTTGGACTCGGGAAGGGGAACATCACACACCGGGGCCTATCATGGGGAGGGGGCAGGGGGGAGGGATTGCATTGGGAGTTATACCTGATGTAAATGACGAGATGATGGGTGCTGTCGAGTTGATGGGTGCAGCACAGCAACATGGCACAAGTATACATATGTAACAAACCTGCACATTATGCACATGTACCCTAGAACTTAAAGTATAATAATAAAAAATAAATTAAAAAAAAAAAGAGTTCTCATTCTTTCTAAAATAATAACTATGTTATTATTCAGGACTGACTTAAGATTCTTACAAATACACTAGAATTAAAAAAGCAAAATGATTGGTACTAATAGAAAAGAAAATAGAAAATGTTTGTTTTGGATTGAAGTATGACTGAATATCTATAAAATGCAAGAGACTTTAAAATAAAATTAAAAAACAAATTTATTAAGTAGTTGGTTATAGAGTGAATATGTGAAAATAAATGGGTTTTTATTTTATGTGATATGGGTAGAAAGACCCAGAGTGGTTAGATGTATAGGTAGATAAAATAACGCCTTAAATATTCAACTGGCAAATGATAGCTTTGGAGAAAAATGCATCTGCAAAAGAGATGCTAGAGTTAATATTTATGTTATGGAAGAACCTCTTTTAAATTGGCAGAAAAAAATTCTTGGATTAAAATTAGCAGAGTATATGAATAGGTAACTCACTGTGGGACTAATTCAAATGGCACTGAATCCTGTGTAAAGATGCTGACACACTAGAGGATATAAGTAAATTGATTATTGTATTTATCAGACTGCAAAATTTAAAAGAGCTGTATTACCTGTTGCTGGTGGGGATGTGGCAAACATGAACAATTGGTTATTACTGTTATACAAGCAAATTATTACATCATTTCTGTCACAGTCATCGCATTTCAAAGTACATATAACTTTCCTTTTGATATCCCAATTCTGTAACATGATTTCTTATAAATAAAAGTATTAGTAAGTAGAGATATATGTACACAGGTATTTACTGCAGAATTATGCACAGTAATAAAAAGGAACATTAAGAGATTTCCCATCAGTAGAGGAATATTGGAATAACTATGGTGCCCCCACACTATGGTGTTGTATATAACTACCAAAATAGTGAATTAGAGTTATATCACTTAAATGATTTCCACAAAGTATGCAAGTACGAAAATCAAAATGTGAAAAGGTGTTTATAATTGTTTTAATTGCAAAAAAAACCATCCATAAATGTGTTCATGTGTATGTATATTTACTTTTAATTATTTAGGCTTTAACAAAGAACATGAGAGATCTATCCTAAATTGTTATCCAACATTTGCTAGAAAGGAGTGATGAGTGTGGAGTAGCAGCAGAAGGGAAAAGGAACAACAAGCCAATATGTTAATACCTTAAGTATATGAAATAAAATGTATGTATAAAAAGTAATAAAATAAAATAGATATAAAGTGTATAAATAAATATCCACAGAACAAAAATCTTAAAATCTAGAAAGTATGTTGTTCCATTTGCATATAGTTATAATGAAAAAAAAATTTAAAGACAATAATTAAGACTGTGAATGAAGTTAATACATCTCAACAAGATATTTGAGGAGATGAACGTTAAATCATTGGGAAATGGTAGATGCCTGACAACACTCTTACCTGGGAATTTTACATGAATTTCAAATTTAGCACTTGAGAGATATCTAGGTTCAGGTCCTCATCAAATGCATTCTCATTTATCTCATTATTATAACAGCAACTATAAGCAAGCACTCAGAGATCTATGTGTGAAAGATTTACAAATACTTGTACCCACCCCTGAAGCAGGACTCTTGAAACTATTTCTTGCTGCTAAATGATGGTTTTTATCTTCTAAAATAAGTTCCAGAATAAAAGGAAACAAAATAGGGTGAAAAGGTCACAAATTGTACAGTTAACCAGGCATCAACTTTATTTCAGACTTTGCCACATTCTAACTGTGTAACGAAGAGTGTATAAAGACAATAAAGCCACAATTATCTCTCCATTAATGTACCATAGCTATAAGCTGATAGCTGTCAATATCAATCAAATGGTTTGGATGATCAGAGGTCAGCCACTAGAGGAGTGGAGTTTGTCATAGCTTAGATTAGTTACCTGTGTGACCTTGAGTTAGAGATACTTCTGTTTATTCATCCCTAAAGCAGATATAATAGCAATGTTACCCATAGGGGTGTTGTGAGAATTCAGATGGATAATACACATAAAGCACTATTTAGAGTGCTACACATACTAAAAAAGTATTCAATGGAAACAACCAAAAATAATTTTAAAAACTATCATATCCAGCTTGGCCTTGGAACATAGATCCAGGGGGAAATAATTGGGGCAAACCTCAGCTACTCAGGACTAATACTTTGGGCCTTTTTTTTTTCTCTGTGTGTGTGTATATGTGTAAGGATGAAGACTAAATGTTGTGTATTAAGGAAAACTGTCCACCTTGAACCTAATGATAAATATGAAAACAATAACAAAACAGTAAAATAAAAAGCAGCCTTAGAAATGTGAAAGTTATCCTAGTTACAGCCATTAATGAGAGTTACTAACGATGCATTGTTTATTATTCAGCATATTATCTTTCCTATGCATTGCAACATACCAGCATTACTTTCTGTACAACTCTGGCCAAATCATTTGCTCTCTCATTACTTCCATCATCTCGGGATATCAATAAGCATCTTCACTAGAGAAACTCTAAGTTCTATTTCAGTTTTAAAATACTATGACTTTATGACCAAGAAAGGGTTTAACTCCTAGTTTTGTACTTAGAGTCAACACTTAAGAGAATCATGAAAGACCTCTTGTCCATGCTGATGTGTTTATTTTCTGAGTCTAAAGTCTTTCTCCTCCTCCTCATCTATATTCCCCATTAATTCTTCAAGTTTCTTCTCCAAATATTCCTTTAGTGACCTTCGTATTGCTTTCATTTTCCTCCGATGAAAGATGCAAAAATGGAATCTAGAGTAGGAAAAGAAAATAATCCCAACTTCAATATCAGTAGCCCCATTCTTTAAGCCAATTATACAATGTATTTTCCTTTGCTGGATTCTTCTCCATTTCCTTTTGTTCCAACTATTATCCCATCAAACTTTGCATTTTGTTCCTTTCAGTATCCCAGAATTTAAAATGACTTCTTTTGCCTTATTTCCATTTGGGGAAAGAGGCAATTTGGGCAGTCTCTTGGCAAAAGGAATATGTGACCCAGTGTTTATTTGGAGAGAGGAAACTCACAGTAACACAGCACTTCCCAGTATTACAACTGTTGCCAGCAATATGAGAAATAGAGCAATCTCTCGATTCTCAGCCTTCCTTGGATCCTCATCTGGAAGGAGAAACAGGAAAATATGAAAGTGAGTTTGGAGAAGAGAAATAGCTCGGGACATTTATTCAGAATAGAAAACTCTTTTAACCTCAGTTTGCCCTGTTTACTACTTCATCACTCTTCCATGGTTATTTTGACCTTTATTACTTTTAGTCTCCTAGGTTCTACAAAACTGTTGCTGATAACTGTCAGCAAAATTCTTCCCAGCCTAATTTCTTCATTCCAAGCCTAGCCTCTTCATTTCTCAGCCTTTCAATTGATTCAGTGCCAAATTATTTATACTGGTCAAAATTTCACCCAACACCCTAGTTCCATTTTGTAACACTATCATGACCTCCACTGAAGATGCTCTACAAGTATGTATTGAATAAATCAGTAAACAACCCTTCTCCTTGATCCCTGTCCCTTCAAAATTCCATACCACAATCTTTGTTACCTCCACAATATTCTCCTTTGAAGCACCTGTTGGTCATGCGAAGACACATCCAACAATCAAGTATGGGACCTTCAACCACAACTGATAAAGAGGAAAGGAAAGATAATCAGAAAGAGGACATGGCACGAGAGTTCCTTAGTCATACACCAAGTGTGGTCTTGGTTGATCAAAATCTGTAAGTCAGATCTCTAGGAAAAAGTGGGAAAAGGATGCCTTGGCTTATACTGGGGCAATGGGTTGTAAACCATATGTTAGGAGGCCTCCTAGTACCTCCAAAATATGTGGGGTGTCTGAGATTTCATGAGCTAGGTTTTGTTATCAGGTATTATTGACATTACCCCTTGTAACCACAGCTCTAGGAATTGGATTCCCAGTGTAACAGGTGGGAGAGATAGGGCCATATAGAGCAAAGGAGATGGGAAAATATGGGCTGAAACCTCAAGGCGTCACATGTACTGTACTCACTGCAATCTTCAGAACACGCTAGAAGAGAATCAGAAGGTTCTAATGAGTTTAAAACCAGCTACAGTTTGCCATATTTATACCCAAGTAGTCTTTGTTTACCCTTTAAGTTCCACCTGCCTCTCCACCCATTCTAAATAACTCTATTATGAACTTGCATTTCTTCCCTTATCCCTCATTTTCTGTTCCCTTCATATAACTTCAGTGCTGTTATATAGAAAGTTTTAATTACCAACTTCAGAGAAGTTCTTTAGTAATTCTTTCAGTTTGGATTCCAGGTTTTGGCGGACCTCCAGAAGCTTGCCTTGAAAGATAAAGACACCTAAGAGGGAGTGGAAGGAGTATCAAACAATAGAAGTAGCTCTTCCCTTCAGAACTTAATTCTGTTTTGTTCTTTGCTTTCTCCAGCCAAATTTTCTGAGGGTTGCTTGAGCAATACAGACTTTTAACATTGAAGCAGTACCTCACCTTTCCATGTTTCATTGCCCAGTTTATAAAATTCATTCTTCAGCCATGTTCTCAACTTAACAACCTGTTGAACAGCTAGAGAGGAAGGGTAAAGGTACATGTAGGGGAATAATTATATCTATGTAGGAAGTTATGTAGACCCAGGTGTTCTCTTCCTTGCCTCCCTTCTCTATTTAAGCCCCTGGACTCTCAGGAACTCAAGCTTCCCTCACCCAACACCCGAAGCCTCTTGTCACTGTGGGAGACCTTGAAGCTTAAACTAATCATCTCCTTAATCTGCCATTCAAGCAGCTGAGTTTGGCCAGGGACTTCTGAGGGTATCAGATTTGCCAGCAAGGAGCCAACATCCTCTATAAATTTGGGGTCACACTCTAAACAGCCTTTGACTCCATGGAAGGCTGACAGGGGCAGGAGCAGGAATAACCACAGGTCACCCATTTCTTTCTTCAACCCCGCTCCCCAACAGCAGGTTGTCCTGGCAACTAGTTCACTTAGTTCCTTTTCCTTCAAAAATCCAGGAATGAGAGCCTTGTCCTGGATAGTCTGACTCCACTTAACCCCCACCCCCATCTCCATCCCACTATCAGGCAATCTCATTTCCTTAAGGATCTTCAGTTGTTTACTGACTCTTATCCTTCATTCTAGGAGAGGGAACTGCCAGCTGGGGAGCCGATACCTGAGTTCTAAGTGTAGAACACCAAGAGATAGATAAGCCTTGAGCTCATACAAGCAGAGTTCTTTGCAGGGAGATGTCTCAGAAAAAAGTGTTTCTTTAGCCCTCTCCCTGACTTGCGTCCTCATGAGACTCTTAAACCCCCTCCTGACCTTCAGAGATGTGTATCACCAGAGATGGGTTGTAGAAGTGATCCTATAGAACCTGAGAGATTGCTTAACCCAAAGTCTACTTCCACATTGGAGGCAAGAAAAGCCAAAAATATTGAGTTGCTTGCAGGTCCCAGTCCCTACTGGTGGCAGTATTATTGAGAATAAAGGAATGAGCATTTATCTAGAATAATATTTGGTAATTTTAATAGACAGTAACTTATATTTCAGGTTACATTTGTCTCTAGGATGATTCCTCTATACATGATTTGTAATATTTCTTTCTTTTCTTTTCTTTTCTTTTTTTTTTCTTGAGATGGAATTTCACTCTTGTTGCCCAGGCTGGAGAGCGATGGCATGATCATGGCTCACCTCAACCTCTGCTCCCAGGTTCAAGTGATTCTCCTGCCTCAGCCTCCTGAGTAGCTGGGACTACAGGCATGTGTCACCATGCCTGCCTAATTTTGTATTTTTAGTAGAGATGGAGTTTCTCCATGTTGGTCAGGCTGGTCTCGAACTCCCAACCTCAGGTGATCCACCCACCTCGGCCTTTCAAAGTGCTGGGATTACAGGTGTGAGCCACTGTGCCTGGTTATTTGTAATCTTTTTATAGCATTCTTCTTATAGAGAGTGTGGAGTCAAATACTAGAAACAATAGTTGAGGAATATAGAGTGATGAATCCAATAAAGTTCAGATCCTTTAACAAGTGCATTCTAAAATACTGACAAAGTATGTAACATAAGAACGTAATTATCATGGGCTGCCCTCTCAGGCCACCTACATGGACGATGGCCAAATAAACATGTTCTTCCTTCAGTGGCCCTTTGAATAAAAATATTCTATGTTATTTGAATAAATTAAGGTTGCTTTTCTGACTCTTAAGAGCACTGGTTACCTCTTTTCTAACATGTTGCCTGTATGGCTGTGACCTCCTGGAAACCAGGAAACATTGGCAATCTACAGGTTTCGTGGTAGAATTTATATCTAAGATATGGGGTGATCACAGTGGAATGTTGTGAGGGAAGTTAAAAGAATTACCATTACTTATATGTCTACCACGTCTACGTGACAGATATTGTGCTAAACACTTCAGATAGTCACAAATTTTCAGAGCACAGCAATCCTTTGGAGACTGTTATTTCTACATTACAGAAAGAAACTGAGGCTGAGAGATGTAAAAGAATTTCCCTGGAAGAATAATTTAAGAGTATGAGTTCAGGGTTCAAGCTCATGTTTGTCTGATTCCAAATCCTATATACTTTACTGCCTCTCAACAATGACTTTCTGGGATAATACAGAAAATTATCTCTTGGAATTTGATAAGTAAAAATATCAAGGCAAATATAGATTTCTTGGTTTATAGTTTAAATTAGCATCTCTATGCTCAGATTTTTTTTTTTTTAATTCTCTTGGCTAGATGATCTCATCTTTAGAGGATTTCCCAAAAGATTTTCACATGCTGAGGTCTGAAGGCAAGTGAGCTAATAGGATTAAATTAACTCTAGATACTAAAGTTGAAAACTAAAGGGGCTAAAAAACTTGGCAGAGAAGTGGCAAGGTATGAAAACAAACTGTGCTTCAAGAAAAGATATGCATTATAGATATTTTCCAGTCAATGATCCATACCATTACTTGAACAGTTCAAAGAGCATCCTCTGCCACATTACTGAATAATTCAATGGCACCTTACTTTAACCCAGACCTAGAGGTCCATCTATCATTTTTATCATTGTCTCACCCTTCCAGCTGAAATTTCAGTCAGGTTTTTAGGATGAGAGAAAAAGAAATTGGCTTTTGGATAGTCTTAGAAAGATTAGAAAAAGGCAAGTCGCTTCTTAATAAGACAGGTAGAATTGTAATTGAAAGAATGCATGTATCTCATATAAAAGAAATAACAAGGAAATCTCAGACTCATGGAGTAAACAGTAGACAGATAACACAATGTGCTAATGGTAAAGGTAGAGGTACATATCGAGGTTTATGAAAAAACAACAGTACTAGACAAGTCTAGAGAAATTTTTATAGAAAGGCTGGATCCAGGAGACTAGAGACAATAATTAATATATCATGATGAGTGAGAGTTCAGTAGTGTTCAGGAAACTTTAGGGGGAACACTCTGAAAGCACTGGTGGTGAAATGTATAACATAAGAAAATAACCGCCATTATTACGGGGAGAGCACTTTGAATTTCATAAATGTAAAATATTTGAGCTTTGGGAAAGAAGAACTGTCTGGAAATTGATTAATAATATAATGATCACATTACTTAATTAAAATAATACCTGTGTCTCGGAGGCAAAAGGCTAACACCCAAATCCTAGAATAATTATGTTAGTACATGGTTTGACTTGGCAGGAAGAGCTATGATTTATAGTCAGTACAAATCTGCAGACTATCTAGCTAAACTCCGTTTAAAATAGTATGAGAGATAAATAATGGCATATACATTCATAATATTTTACCAACTACATATTGACTCATTTGTGGCTCTAACATAAATAAGATATTCATGGGTAGTTGTAAGAGTCCCTCCTTTAAGGGCTAGAATCCGTTGTTTGGTACCATTTGGCCTTTGTTACAAATCACATAATGCACTGAGGTTTGAAATTTGAAGAACAAGTTTCATAAAGAGTAAGATTTTTACGGAAATTCTCCCTCATCCCATGGTATATCTGATTTCTCAGATTTGTTAACAAAAATAATGAATCCTTATCCTCAAGCTTCTTATAGCCATTTTTCTGATGGATAATTTATGCTGTTGAGCTCTGCTCTATTTCCCATCCCTACCTATCACTTCACAGGATTTTTTAAAAGTTTGGCAAATAATCTAGATACCTTTTACAGTCAGATGCAGTTAACTACATTCCTGACTGTAATCTGAGATCAAGAAGCCATTACTTGACATTTGATCAAGTTATAAGCTGTATTTCTAGGTAGCGTAATAATTGTATTTGAAATAATTACTATATACCAGACATTTCACATGTAGAGTAAATTTAATTTTCTATATACCTCCCCATTTATATTCCATTGTCATTAAGCTAATTTATCTCCACATATTTCACTTATCCTTTAGGAATAGTCACAAGGGTGGGTAAATTATAGGGTAGACCAGAAGAGTTACAAGGAATCTTTGACAGGAAATGAAGTAAAAAGCTAATCACATCAAGGCGATTGTGGGAAGAATGAGGGGAGAAGGGTAGTGGAAGCAGAAGATATGTGTCACAGCTTATTTTCTCTTTATGCTAGAAATGTTAAGTAAAATCCTCATATTCCATGAGCTTTTGCCCTGTTCCCTTTAAGGGCTTTTACAGGATAGGTTAATAGAAGGTGCTCCTGAGATGATGTCAGTTCCTATGTGGCATGGAATGTCTAAGATGCTTCCACTGGCTGCTGGGGAAGGATGTACAACTCAACTCAGGATCTGACTGGCACCTTTGCTGACATATCATCAAGGTTTCAGGTAAAGGGACGCTGTGTAACAGCTGGAAAGTGGACCTGGTACCAGGGTCAGGAAAGGAAATGGAGTCTGCAGCAGGCTTCAAGGCCTTGATGAGCCAAATCATTAGGAAAGACCACCAGTTCCTGACGCAATTGAGAGAAAACAGGTCCAAAGTGCCCCACGTGCAGAGTTTCTCAACAAACACTATAAATAGATTCAGAAATTGTATTAGGTAAGGTTATATCTTCACCTTGGAAGAGACCCACACACTGTCAAAAACTAAAACACACATTAGTGGAGAAATTTACTGAGGGGAAAAAAATCTGGAGTTTTTAAACCCCTCTCTAGAAGGAGAGGGAGTCCATGGTAGCTATATTTACTACATTTTAACATGCTAGATAGGAAGGATTGAGTCCATGACTGGACTTGTAGTTGGTTAAAACAAACCTGGATTTTGGTGATTGTGAAGGTGTTTTAACCTGGCTCAAGAAGGTCTAGGATCCCAGAGTTACTCAGACTTCATAGTTTCTTATCAATTTCAGGAGGTTGGAGCTAGTTGGCATGAAACATAACAGTTTTGATATGTTGTAGGCAAATGCTACTGTAAGTGAAAAACTTTCTTCTACATGCGACACATCCAAGGCAAGGACCCCTCAACCACACAGTGCCATGAGGTAGCATCAGCTCCTACCTCCTCATTCTTATGTCCTGTTTGGGAAGAAACGAGGAAAAATATGAAAGGATAATTCTTCCAAAGGAAATGTAGTTATCTAAAAAAAAGTGTTTAAATTATTTGGTGAGATTAGGTTTATTATATTATGCTAATATTTCTTTTTATTTTTTACCCAAGGAGGTGAAAAGATGTTTAGAGAAAGCTAAGACCAACAGACTATGAGGAAGCTATGTCTCTTTCATGTATCTTAGAGCAGTGTGAATAAATGTATGACCTTGCTACATAAATGTCATAATATTTTATTCTCAAGCTTGCATGACTATTTCCATTTTATAAAATACAAGCCTGATGTTTGGAGCCATTAAAGGACTTATCTAAGGTCACACACTTAGTAAGATAAAGATTTGGGGGTTGTAACACGAATTTGTCTGCCTTCAAATCCATGTTCTTTTTAAAACACCAAATTTTTTTTCTGAAGAGAGTTAATCCAAGGTCACATCATTATTGCTTCAAAGTAGCAAGAATAGGTATTCTTAATGAAATTATATTGGAGAAAAAAGAAAGATGCTGTGTTCTTTTCATTCAATTATTTAAAAATTATGGAGTCTGTAATTTCAACCATCGTTTAATTTTCTCCCTATAGCCAATTCTTTTTTCCATTCCTCCCAATTATTTCTATAGAGGAATTGCCTGTTGATTAAAGTACATAATTTATTTAAAAATGCATATCAAAGATATAGATATTAACCTAGTTTACCATAAATAAATACCAGGTACATGCATTTCTCCTTTCCTACCTTCAAAAGGAATAAAAATACAATAACAAAACCAACAATGAGAACCCAGTAGCCAATAAGAAGTAATTCCATTGAACAAAAAGTCTATGTCAAATAGTGTTTTATATTCCTTACATGCATGATCTTATAAAATCCCTATTCTAAAAGGCTGGTCCTATTATACTCATTTAGGGATGAGAGAACTGAGACTGAGAGGTTAAGTATTTTCAACCAGACCATAGGGCTCTCTGGTAGTAGAGCTTGGATTTTTATGGTTTTGACTGATTCCCTATTCATTTTCTTTAAACCACCAAATTCTCATTTTTTAGTATCTAAGAGGAAAGAAGGTAACCTGTCTCTGTACCTAATGAACTGGCTTATTTCTGATAAACTTACTAGATGAGACACTGTGGACTAATATATGGCACTAGATTCAATTTTAATTCTGATCCTTGTAGGAACAGGTCTCTTTGCAAAGTGTAGAGTCAAGGGGGTGAACTCTTAGTTGAATTTGAACTAAATGGTTACTACCCTTCCACAACTAATTTTATTGTTAACTTTTTTTTTTTTCATTATACTACTTTTCTTTACTATAAAATTTTGCGTTTGGACCTTTCTCTATTTGCAGACTTCTATTTGTCATCTTGTTTTGCAATATTAATTAGGATAGTTTTCTCTTGATTCTTTCTAATATGCTAAGTAAGTTTTTTGTGTGTAATACAACCTGTCTGCAAACTACACCTGTAGGTATCGGCTTATCTATAAGATCATTGGAAATTTAATCAAATTCCATTATATCTTGCAGTGTCTTCTGAAAAATGGCCTCAACAAAATTTGCTGTCTATCTATTTAGTAATATAAATGAGGAAACCAAAAAGGCCAACGGTGAGGCAGGAAGGTTTCAGTTCAGTGGAGAAAAGAAAATCTTGATGAAATGTCATTAACTTCCACATTTGGAATAAGCTATAAAACGTGTGGAATCTTCATTCCTTCAGTCCACAGTCAATGTTGGGCAGTCCTGTCTCAAGGTTTGGGTGTTACTGAATTGGAGGTCCTCCTACCTGACATAGCTGTTACAATATTTAGAGTATTTAGAGAATGATACCATGAAAAGTTTCTGATTTATATTATTTTTTAAATTTAGTGCAAGTATAATAGCAGATATTATATACATGTATAATTTTTTCAAAAAATGAAAATTCTGGTATTACATATACTAGATGAAAAAGGAAATCGTCTAGTTCTACACAAATTATTACGTCATTTGTTGCCTAAACGTATATCACTAAGATGGAGTCTAAAAAGCACTACAAATCAGCTTTTTAAAATGGTAAGAGGTATATTTTCTAGAAAAATATAAAATGGTTTTCAATTGTAGCTATTTAAGAATTTCACCATAAATACTTCATCAAATTATTTCGCTCTAATGCCTTAAGAAAAGACCTTGACAAAGTACACATTGACCACTTTTTGTTTTTGCCAAGTTTAGCTCTATGTCTGAAGGGCAGATGCGATAAATTGGTCATACATTATCTCATTTGCAGTCTGAGTTTTATGAGCTCCCATAAAACAATTACCATATACACATTTTACAATAAATGAGCAAACAAAGTGGCTGCAAACAATATGGAAAAGTCAATAATTAATTTCAGATTTCCAAATGTAACAGAGACAAGGGAGCTTTCTCTTCTTTTCAAAAGGGAAGGTTTCTTTGTTAGGAATATGCAAGCATGTTAATTCATTACTGTGTGGTTTCTCTTTTTCCAAAGCTTGTCGAAGGTCTAATTTATGTGCAAGACTGAAAGCTGTTTAAACGGATAATATGCCTCCTTCATGAGAAATACCACCCCTTTACGCTCCATTAAATTCAGACGTTGACTCTATAAGCTACGTACCAATTATTTCTTTCCAGAAACAGCAGCATAGTTTTTTCTGCAAGGGACAACAGATTATTGTAGGCTGCTATTAATCTCCACATAGTTCACAAAATACACAGGACACTAGGGAGAAAACAATCATGTTGCTATTTTAACATTTGCAAAATGCTATGTGGAGAGAAAATAAAAAGAAGATGCTTGTCTGATTGCAATACTCCTTTATTATTTCAAATCTGCCAAAGATAGAAAAAACTCTTAATGACCTGCTGATGTTGAAGCATCTCTGTGATGGACACAGAGATGAATCTTCATCTGGTTGATCTTTGTTTTCTACAACATGTATGGCTAACCACTGCACAATCCAATTGCATGAGACATTGGTTGGATGTGAGAGTGAGTAAAAATGCCTATTAAAATGCTAGAAGAAATTTGTATACAACAACAGCATTGTTGAGTGCAATGATAATGGAACAATTCTCATAGTAAAAACCAGAAAAATATACCACTACTTCAGCATAACCTGCTATAGGTTAGAATCTAATATGATGACACTGAATTATTTTTAGGGGAGTGAATTACCCTAAGTAGTAGAACTGTTTACAAAACTATTGACACTGATACTAGCCCATGTATCAAAATCCAAGGATTCTTTTAATAATGAGAAGTCAATATCTTATTTTTAAAAATTTATGACTTTATCCAGTCAAAAGTATCTAAGTGTCTACATTTAACTTACATCCAACAAGTATTTATTGAGCACTTATTATTTGCCGGAAGCCATGCTAAGTAGCAACAATAGAAAGAAGATGGGACAGAAATACCTCTGCTACAGCATGCAATCAAGTGGAAGGCTGATATTTTAATCTAAATGGTTTTTCTAAATGTGTTGAGGTGGCATTTTTTCCCTCAGCATTTATTTTTGTCACACACACACACACACACACACACACACACACACACACACACAGAGATGGAGATAACTATATGCATATATGTATATATTTATTTATTTTAAAAAAATTAACTGTCTTCATAGGAATTTTGCTCCATTCCAAACAAATCGGGAAAGTTTTGGCTGAGATGGTCCACAGATCCAAAGGTGACTTAATTAATACATTCTATTCCTCCAGAAACTGCATCAAGAATGGGTACGTAAGCCAATCATAGCCCGTGAGATACTGGCAATTATTTAATGGAAGCTTTCAGGAAAACAAACAAAAATCCACACTGTCTCCTTTGTAGGAGTTATCAGAGAAAACTGTTTTCCAGAACTTCCTGATGTGAAAATGTGAACACTAAAGCTGCAACTGCCAGCGGTGTATTGGGGCTCCCCTTATCTGTGGTTTATGAGAGCTGATTTTACAATCAGTTCGCACATGGTAGCTTGAAATGGACCATGGTGGGAGAATTTACATCTCAGAAATCACAGATGATACAAATAAAGGGTCTTTAAGTTTTTTCTTTCCTTTTATTAAGGGAAGTGCAGATAGTCAGCTTGCTATGAGTCCATAGTGTGGAGACATAATGTGAGACCAGGAGAGACTCATGAGAAATTAGGTCTTGATACTGTAAGTTGAACTACCAGATCAAGCTTTAGTAGAAACCTGCCGTAGCTCTGGAGTTTTCACTTAATGTGAGCATATAACTTCTTCACAAAATAACAGTTTCATGAACAATGTACATTATTTTTTGAAGGTAGAATACTAAAAGTAGTGTTATTTCAAGATAATTTCTTAAAAGCAAATTGAGGTTACAGAAAGAGAATATGTACTGGAATCTTAAGAGAGCGATTGACAGTTTTGAAAATGTAACTCTGCTTCTCAGGGTACATCCGATGGACAGGCTCTTAGGGGGTTGATAATTTGGAAAAGACAGTTTAATTGTTGAAGACGTGTTGCCTGCAGAGGCAAAGGTTAAGTTGTTAAAAAAATGTGGTATTGACCTGTGCACTGATTCCAATTATAAAATTTACTCCAGTCAAATTTGCAATGTACATTCCAGTAAAATTAAGTGTTGCCTCGGTAAAATTTGTAAATCCATATATGCCATTCTACGGGAATAACTAGCTAACTAGCCACTGAGCTTATGAACAGAGACAAAACAGAATAAAATACCAAAATAACAGTGTGGTCAAATTAGAATTTCTGTTTTAATATAACTGGGAAGCAGTGGATGCATATAATTCTATTGAGGCAGAAATAAAAATTTAGTGGGTCTTAACACTTAAGAAATAAATTATACAGTATTTTGTCTAATGTATTCAATGTCAAAAGGAAAGGAATTATGCTTAAATTATGATACAACAATAAATTATTACTGGAGAAACATTGGTCCACATTTTAAAGCTAATTTTATACAAATTTACTGACAAGAAAGGAGCTTGATCTTAATAATTTAATAAGCTCCTGACATGTTTTGAGCACCTTTGTTAAGTACTATGCTTTTTAATTTTCATGGAATCTCCATGGACAAGGGTCTGATCTATTTCATTTATTAAGTAAGAAACTGGGCCGGGCGCGGTGGCTCAAGCCTGTAATCCCAGCACTTTGGGAGGCCGAGACGGGCGGATCACGAGGTCAGGAGATCGAGACCATCCTGGCTAACACGGTGAAACCCCGTCTCTACTAAAAATACAAAAAACTAGCCGGGCGAGGTGGCGGGCGCCTGTAGTCCCAGCTACTCGGAGGCTGAGGCAGGAGAATGGCGTAAACCCGGGAGGCGGAGCTTGCAGTGAGCTGAGATCCGGCCACTGCACTCCAGCCAGGGGGACACAGCGAGACTCCGTCTCAAAAAAAAAAAAAAAAAAAAAAAAAAAGAAACTGAACTTCCAAAAGGAAACGTTACTTTTTCAAGCTTATGTGTCCTGTGAGGGCAAGAGTTTGGGTCCAACTCCAATGCCCATACTTTGCTGAATTAGATCACATCAATTCGACATTTTGATGCATATTTCATCTTAGACCAATCAAATTAAAGTGAGATAAAAATTAAAGAAAAAGCATTTTTAGTTTTGTTTAGATAAAAGAAAACGTGAAACAGTGGGCAAGCCATGGGACAGTTGAACTAATTCTCACACAGGTCGAAGCTGAGTTCTAAAAGAGCATTTGATGATAGTGGTTAGCATAAATCTGGAAGCTATTCCTTTGACATGAATTGGTGCTTAGAAAATATTAGCAAGCTAGAGCAAAGGCCTAAATGTGTGTCCAGACTCATCCAATCTTTCAGGTGTGGGAAAATTTTTTATTAAGGTGAAGTAACCAATGTCTGTCTCACAGCATTAAACAGATGACTTAGAGAGACAAAGGAACTTGGAAAAACAACTTTGTCTGTCCCATCAAAATAGCTAGTATTTTAAAGTAATAACTGTGTAACCCTGGGGAAGTTAGTTACCCTTTAGAAACCTAAGGTTTTGCATCTGTGACATGGCAAAAATTTTGTGCCATGGCAAAAATTTTTTTGTGTGTATACACACACACACACACACACACACACACACACACACACACACACACAATAAGGTCCTTTTGAGGGTTAAATGAGATTATAATATGTTACCAAAAAGTACCTTATATTTATTAAATATAAGCATTCATTAAATGTTAGTTGTTATCGATGTTATTTTTGTTACAAATGGAAGTGTTCTTCCTTTCTCATTTAGTAGTTGTAAAACTTTGCACAATTCACTGGATCTCTTTAAGCCTTAGTTTATTTATAAAGATGACTCTTGTATAGTATCATGTTAATCTTTTAATGTTGCTTTGAGGGTTAAACTGTAAACTGCATATAAGAGTACAGTAAATCCTTGCTTAATATTGTCAATAAGTTCTTAGAAACTGTGACTTTAAAATCCTTGAATAATATTATTGTTTTCTCAAAATCGTTTCATGCTAAACTTGAGCAGAAAAAATACTAGTTTTATTATGCTTCTTTTGCTTAAAGTCAGTTTCTAAGAACCTATCAACAAAGTTAAGTGAGGACTTACTGTATTTCAGAAAATATAATAAATTTAAAAAGTGATATCTTAACAACATCCTCACTGGAAAAATCCACTGGATCTTTTCACTCCACATCTCGTTAACCTCTGTAGTGTTAGAGAGTAAGACTACCTTTTGCAAAATAGTATCATTCACTTTGTTCTCAATGTCATTTCTGCACTTCTCTCTGTTCCTGTCTGACCAGCTCTTTTTCATTTTCATTTACAGAATGCAATTTCTCTTTTGCCCCATAATTGTTAAATATTCCACAGGGCTCCTCTTAATCCTCTTCTATTCTCATTCTACTGAATCTTAACTACTCCTATGACTTTGACATCTAAATCCTTATCTATAGTCTAGCCCTAGACCTACAACTATTCTAATCTTAAAATGAATTTTCCCAAATGGGGCTTGACAATGACTAAATGATTAGTGATCTTCAAAGTATATTGAATAAACTTTATAAAGCTACATGAAACACTATTATTCCACTAGATATTGATATAGAAGTAATTGAGCTGCAATATCAGATCCATTAAAATAAGTGTTTATCATCATTCTTGGCTGAGGGCTTCTGGGAAGAAATAAGTACCCTCTAAGGACAAACTAAGCAAATCCAGCCCTGTTAAGTTATAATAAAGATCATTCTGGAATTTATAGCATATTTCTCTTCCTCATCCATTTGCTTCTTCAAAAAATATTTAGCACTAATTATGTCCAGAATACTAAGATTTTTTATAAGGAAAGGGGAGAAATAATAATAGGGCATGAAGAAGATTATTGAAACTGTTCCTTGCATTAGCTTTAAATTTGGGGTTTACCATAGTGTGAATTACACTAGAAAACTGAGTCCCTTTGTAAATTCTCCATTTGATAATCTTGCTTCTAATTTTAAATCAATCTGAAAGAAAAAAGAAAAAAATAACTCTGTGAGGTGAAAATTATACATAAACCTGGATTGAAGGACAGATTCTCTTTTAAATTGGAAAATAATTCTTCTTTGAGAGTTAATTCCTTTCTACTTAGAAACTGGTGGTTTTATATAAGATGACAAATGCAGAAAAATTAGATTGCTATACAAATAACTGACCAGTCTTTGTTTTCTGATACACTAGATAAGTATTTTATGTATTTAAGGAATTAAAAGGTGTTTTACAAATAAGAAAACCATTCTTCATTTTAGGCTGTAAAACTCCCCAGACAGAAAAGATAAGTTGATGGGTGCTGACAAGTTGATGGGTGCAGCACACCAACATGGCACAAGTATACATATGTAACAAACCTGCACATTGTGCACATGTACCCTAGAACTTAAAGTATAATTTTAAAAAATTTAAAAAAAAAAAGAAAGAAAAAATAGAAATCACTTCACAGAAACCAATCAACCTGATTTATTCAAATTATGAATTCCGAATGAGCGAGAATGCTAATTCTTGAGCAAATACAAACGTGGAATTTCTATATTTTCAATATGAATATGACACAGAGACTGCTTGTAATTTCTGTTAGCAATGGGTAATATATTGCAAAGAAAGAAAGATTTTTTTTTTTTTTTAAAGAACCCAGTGGAGAAAAATATGAACAAAAAACCTAGGGAAATTAAAGATAGAAAATAAGCTTTATCGCTTAAGGAATAAGCATGGAAGGCTGGGAAATTATTAGTATGGAGAAAAATTGAGGATAAGAGATAAAACCAAGGTCATATCTAATCGCTAGTTGATTTGGAATCAATAAAATTTCCATGTGTAAGTTTTTGGTTGCTGAAAACCTTTGTTATAACATTTGGTCTTATATTTAATTTAATCTTCATAGTTCTGTGAAGATAGTATTTCGAATTCTCATATATGAAGATAAAAAGTCAGGTTTATCAATGTTACAATGTTTGCCCATGTCACAGTGTTGGTCAACAGCAGAAGTGAGATACAAACCCAGATCTGTCTGAGCCCCAAGCCTATGTTCTTTCCACTCTCCTATGCTCATCCTATTCCCTCTCTACAGAGCGAAGCAACATAATTATACGGTTCTATATAATGCAGTGTGATTTAACGCTAACCAGTGATTTTCAACTTATGGAAGTTAATTTTGTGCTAATCCATTTAAAGTGACTCACTCCATCTTCTCCATGGTCCACACCACGTGTTAGTGGGACAGATGGTGTGAACTGAGGTCATCGAAGAATAATACTGTTTGATTCATGTGGGGATTATCAAGATGTTTTGACCTAAAAGAAAAATCAGTCTATCTTTAACAAATTTTATGAGAATAATAAAATATAACTTGTATACTCAGATATTTTTCTTAAATACATTTATGAAAATGTATATTTTTTTATCTTTATAATTAGCATGCTGAGATAATACTAGGATCATTTTAAAGATAAGTTTTTCATATATAGAATATTAGCATACTAATAGACTTTATTGCATAAAAAGCATATTAGATAGTTAAGTCACACACTGGAAGAGCATATTCATTTAGTTTGTGTAATATGGTAAGCATTGAGTTAGGGGATCGGCATATATCAGTGAAACAAAGTCCTTGTTCTGGCAGAGCTCAGAGTCTAATTACACAAGAAAATGAATTATTACAACTGAGAGAAAGGCCCTAAGTTACAAGAAGCTGGTTTTAGAACAGCACAAAAACTTCTCTTATACCGGAAACAGAAGGAAGTTTCTCATAATAGAAATACATTTCAGTTGAGATATGAAAAATTAGGCATAACTAAGGTAAAGAATTGTGACAGAACATTCCAGATAAAGGAGGAAGTATGTGCAAAGGCCCAGAGGGAATATAGTTAATTCAAGAAACTGAAAAAAACTTGATTGAGTGGAGGCAGAGAACAAAAAGCAAGGGTAGACTACACAGGAGAGGTTGAAGATTTTGATCTTTGGCCTAAGAATAGAGAGAGTTGATTGAAATAATCTTTGCAGCAGCTGATATTATCAGATGTAGATTTGAAAAATTTGTTCAGGTTTCAGGCTAGAAGACATTTAAGGGTACCAGAGTGTATACAGAAAAATCAGTAGGCTTTTGAGCAGTAGTCAAGGCCAGAGAATGGCATATTGGACCCGAGGTATGGAAGTGGTAGCCATAAGACTAAATGAATAAAATTTGGATTTTGAACTATTACATGGGCCTCTGTATTTTAACTGCGAAATTAGGCTCTTCTGTGTCTTAAGTGAATTGATGAAGTATGGATTACACTGAAGATTTTTCTAGGAAAGCAAGGAGAAAACTGCCTCTACTGTGTATATTTGAACTGGCAGTCAAATGGGATGGAGAAAGAAGGAAACTGCTTCTCATTGTACTCTATGACAGATGACCAGTAAACGGCCACTCACTGAGATAAATAACACTGAAAGAGGACCAAGTTTAGGAAGGCAGACTTAGAAGCACTGTAATATAGTGGTTGATAAACTAGTCTTTGGACCCAGCATGCCTGGGTTTAACTATTGGGTCTGAGACTTATTAGCTGTATGAACGTGGACAATTTATTTATACCTGTTGTTCACTGTTTCTCTCATCTATAAAATGGAGAAGATTATGATGGTAACTACTTACCTGAAACGTATAGCCCATGGTAAGAAATTAATAAGTTGCTATTACAAGCATTTCTGGATATGTTGAATTTTAGATCATTTTAATTACCCAAAAAGGCATGGTGAGTAAATTTTTAGATATATACATCTGAGTTCAGAGGAAAGGTCTGGACTGCAGATAAATTTAGGAGTTAATAGTGTTTAGATGGTAATTGAAATGGGACTAAATGAGATTGACTCCCTGAGAAAACAGAAAAGGAAATAAAACAGCTTTGAATAACACTATTGTTTAATGAATGCATAGGAGAAGGTGAACCTTTTAAGAAGAGTGAGGAAAAGTGGCCAGATGGATAGTAAGAAAACCAAAGAAGCTTGTATCATGCGCACTAAGAGAAAGAAGGTGTGTGAATAAAAGAGAAATGGTTACTACTGGCCGATATAAGATCATGTAAGACAAACATTGAAATATGGCTATTGATTTTAATTACTTGATGATCATCATTTAAGGCCAATAATGACCTTAACAAGGGTTGTTTATATGGAGTTATAGGATCAGATGCCAGAACATAGGAAACTGAAAAATAATATGGAGGTAAATAAATGAAAACAAAAAGATATCGGTCTTTTAAGTTTAATTGAAAGGACAGGAGAAAAGTAGAATGGTTATTTAGGTGGGATTGAGGAAGAACTTTACTAATGAAAATAACTGATAGTTTCTTTTAAGACAATGGGAAAAAACCTCAAATTGATTCTATTTGGTTAATGGGCCACACATAATTCCAATTAGAAAAATTACAGATTGACAGTTACAAAGGAGTAAAATAGGTCATCAGAGTGTCCATATCAAAAAGACAGAATCTAAATAGTGATCTTACATTATCAACTTGGTCAGATGGTGGTCCCTTCAGATAGTATACAGTAGGACAAGATACACACATCTGTCACGTTCCAACATCTTCATAGGTCAAGATCCCAGTCACCAGAAATACATTAGACTACCCTGATTCTTTACACAAAAGTATACATGACAACACTGATTCTTTGCCTTCTTCATAAGTTTCCACTGTCTTCTACCTCTTTCTTTATTCGTTAATCTTGACCTCACACCCCATTGTTAACACTGACTCAGTCTTCATTTCTTTTGACCTTCAGGATCTCCAGTCCTTTAGTAATTTATTTCTATTTTGTACTTTGGCATTTCCTGAAAGGTGGGCAATTATTGTTATATATTTCCAGAGTGCCTACTGTGTACCCAACATCTTCTAGGCACTAGGATACAGCAGCGAACAATAACAACAGCAACAGCAAAACAAAATCCAAGCCCTCAAGAAACTTACTTCTTGGTGAGACAGAAAGATAAATGTATGTCTGTATATCTATGTGCTTGAATAAATAAAGTAATTAAATATCACAAAGTAGGTCAAATTTGTACACTTTTATGAGTGATTCTACATCACTTTATATAGGAACTTTAGAAGAATTTTCCCCAGAATTTGCCCAGCAGCAATTCTGCTATATTTTGAATATGAATGTGTTAAATTCCTCAAATTACATAGAAAATTATCAAATGTTTACATTTGAGTGATACTTATCTAATTTTATGGGTGAGATTGGAGCATCTTGCATGATGTTTGGAATATACTGATGATTGATTTGTATCATTTGTTACAATTTCAGAACTATGTGTCATTCCCCTATGTGCCATTCTGCAAGTGCCATTCAGGTAGTCTGCCCTCTTCAGTCTTGGGTTAATCACCTTTGAGATGGTCATAAGATAATGATAAATCCTGAAAAAAGTATTTTTAATAGTTTTTGTTTGTCTGCTGCTACTCTGTAAGTAGTAATTGGTAAGTTTCTGTTTTAAGTCATGTCCTATCTTGAAGCCAGTGTATAGTGGAGTCCATCTCACGCTACTACGACTCAAATTGTATTTTTAGATCTTCAGCAACCTTAAACAATTATGAGTGGAGGATAGGAAGAGATTGGGGATGATAACTGTGTAAGCATGTATCCAATGTGTGAGTTGCTTGAGTGTACCCGTGTGTCAACGTACAATTACAGAGTGCTGAGCACAAAGGAAACGCTAAATACTGATTTTCTACATATGAGTCTTGATGCTGGGTCTTGCTACCTTTTACCTAAGTTCTTCTTATTTGTTCTCACTACCTCCCTCTAGCACTTAGTAATGGGACAGTTGAAGCAATAAGTATCTCAAGAAATAGAGTATGATTTATTCATCTACTCTTCCATTTCACACATTTTAACAGTCACCTATTGGGTAAGGTGTAATTTTCATGGTTTTGGGAATTCAAATATCGAAGGCACATTTCATGCATTCAAGTTTATTATAATTTAGTACATACAAGAAAATAAAGAAAAGGTTTTAATACGTAGTGATAAATGATAATGTAGCATAATAGTTGGCAGTCTAAGCTCTGAAGTCCAACACAGCTGGATCGGGAGTCTAAATTCCGTCACTTTTGACTATATAGCCTTGGGTAGTTATTTAACATCTGTGAGATACCAACAGTAATTGAGACTCAAAGATGCTGTAAATATTAGATTAAATGACTCAGCTATTTATCACAGTACCTGGCATATAATAGGTCAACCTGAATTTTTGTTGATATTGGTGTTTATTTTTGTATAAGAACGGCATACACATAGTGATACTGGACAAGGGAAAGAGCACTGGAGGTGAAACATCCCAGAAGACTTTCTGAAATAGTAACGGGACATGTCTTGACACTTGAAAGATGAATGTGAATTAGGAAAGGCAGAAAAGGCAGAGGAAGAAAGGCCAAAGGTTAGTGCAAAGGCTGGAAGTATATAATTTCTTGCAGGCTTCAAGAAATTCCAGGTATCTGGAGAAAAAGTGTGACTGTGGGAAAGTAAGACTGTGAAGGGCCTTGTGTGTCTTAGGGTACTAAAAAGCAATTCAAATTTCTTCTTTTCATGAATCTTAGTTTTGTGCGAAACCCCAGTGTCCTTCCAATGAATTAATGTGTTATGTTCCTAATTTCAACAATCCAGTGATCATGCTACTTTGTAGTAAAAATATAAACAACCCAAAATATTTAACTGAAATAAGTTTGAAATCATTGTATGTATCATTGTGCTCATGAAAAGAGTTATAATTCAGTTCATATATAAGTCTAACTTTTCTAATGCTTTTGTTTTTAAACCTGTATTTTAGCTTCAGGGCTATATGTGCAGGTTTATGTTATATAGGTAAACTCATGTCACAGGGGTTTGATGTACAAATTATTTTCTCACCCAGGTGTGAAGCCTTGTACTCAATGGTTATTTTCTCTGCTTCTCTTCCTCCTCCCACTCTCCATCCTTTGTTATGCTCCAGTGCCTGTTGTTCCTCTCTTTGTGTCTATGGGTTGTCATCATTTAGTTCCCACATATAAGTGAGAGCATGCAGTATTTAGTTGCTGCGTTAGTTTTCTGAGGATAATGGCCTCTAGCTCACTCTGTGTTCCTGCAAAGGACATGATCTCATTCTTTATTATGGCTGATTATTCCCTGGTGTATATGTGCCACATATTCTTTATATAGTCTTCCATCAGTGGGCATTTAGGTTGATTCCATTTCTTTGCTATATAATGCTTTTTTTTTTCTTTTTGAATGAAACTGGAGGTAAGAGATGTCTCTCTCTCTCTTAGAAATGGCACAATCATTACCCTCTTCTTTGATGCTCTACTTAATTATGTGAAGGTAGAGAAGTTAGCAAGATCTTGCTTGAGAAGTGGGCAAGAAATTCTTGTTCACTTCTTTAGCCCACCCATCTTTATCTGTCTTTGTATTTTTTCATGCCTTTCTAAATATGTAGGTAAGGCACCTGGTGCTGCTCCAAAAATGTGGGAGTGGGGGGAAATCCAGTTATGACCCATGTGTATAGAGCTTTCCTTCTGGATTGCTATTTTCCTGTACCTACTCTAAGCAAAAGGACTTCCTCCAGGGATCTAGTTCAGCTCACCCTGGGATTATTCGAGTGTGGAGCTAAAGTGTAGCTAGAAATATCATGTTCTTTTATTGTCCATTTAACTGCATGCTATGCTTTTCCAGTGGCAGCAGCAGGGGAAGCTGCTTGGGGCTCCGTTTCAGGGCCCCTGCTTCAGGGCTCCTGTGTCTCTACCATCTGTCTCTTTATCAAATATTAGGTTGGTGCAGAAGAAGTAATTGCTGCACCAACCTAATATAACAGTGGACACCACCATTTTGACTTGATCTCTAAATGACTACCTCAATGCTTATTGTGATGTGTGGATGAGTTACCATATTTGAAATGGCCTAGGAGATTGTCTTGGATATGGTTGGTAATGTCCATTCATTCTGACCTAACCTATTGAGAAAGATAAAGAGAAAGAATAAACAGAGATTGAGGGTTTCCCTTTCTCTTTTCACCATTGTGAATACAAAGGAAAAATGAATGCCCAGGTATACTTTTTTACACCATCTTGGTTGGATTTATATGAAAAGCACAAGCCCATTATTAAATAACAAAGCACACCTTCCCCACTAAAAATTTTGATATTTTAGGTCTAAGATAAAAATTTATTTTTTCAAGATGAAAAGGTCCCATTCTAAGGTCTTCTTTTTATTTTTTAGACAGTTTTATTCAGGGAGAAATAAATATCTCCTTACTGAAATCGAACAACAAGAAAAACATATCTTGGAGTCAATAAGGTTAATTTTTTTTGGTAGAATATTTTTTTTCTTGCGGAATACACAATGGAGGTGATTATGTTGGAAGCAAGGAACAGGACAGGCTGAGTTCAGTAAGTTCAATAAGTAATAGCTATTGCTTATTCTACAATGTTGGGATATTTGGGGACTTTACCTTCTCAGATTTTGATTATCTCTTTGTCAAGAAGTGAAGTTATGTTTGGAATGAATGTTAACAATATCAGTTGAGGCTAAAGAAAGAGCCAGCCTATTTCAAAACAGGATTTTATCATTCTTGGCATAAGTGGCATTCTGTTGTAGTCTTTTTCCTCCAGAATTCAGTGAAAACAAGTAATTCCATGAATCTGTGTGCTTGCTTCTTTTGTTTTTAAAAGCTTCCTTCAGTGAATCACTTGGTAACTACTTTTTAAAATTAATGTACACTCAAAATATTTTTTCTATATTAATTAAACAAGATAATAAATCCAAGGTTTGATAGGATATGGCTCTCCAAAGTTTCTCTTTAAAGATAAAAGAATACATAAAATAACAAAGAACAAAATAGTTGGGCAAATTCCTTTTCAGTCAACAACTATCATCACTTATGCTGCAAATCTGTGTGTCTATTTCTGGGTGGTCCCTAGAAAATCTAAGCCACAGAGTTAACTGTCTTCTGTGTGACATCTCCACCAGCGCTTATTCTCTCTATATCTCAAAGTTAGCAGGATCAGAATTGAAGCCCTTATCAATGACCAAACTTCCTCCTCCTCTAGGATCTGACCTATTGGATAGCAGAACATTTACCCTAACTTCCGTCTACAAAATCAATTTTTTTTTCTCATTTATACATTAATTCCAGTAACATTTATTGTGCACCTACAGTGTGCTAGATATGGTCTAGGTAGTGATGTTATTTTATAAAATATGTCTGACAGCATTTTTCCCTTATTCTAATGAGGGGCAGCAATAAAAGGAACAAATACACAAATAATATTATGTCAGGTAATAATAGATGCTATAAAGAAAATGACTAGAATAAAATAAACTCCTTTGGTCTTAGAGCTAGTGACATTTTGTAACTGGTTTCTTCTTCCAGTATAGTCTTCTGAAACTAATCTTTACTGAGTCTTCAGAGATATTTTAGTGCTGAAAGACTGGAAACTAGTTAAGGTCAGCAAACTGGAATTCATTACTTGTTCCCTTTCTGTCGGTGATAGTATCCTTCTCCCAGTGTTGTTGAGTATTTTTTTCAGTCTCTTATTCTTAATTCTCTTTCAGCCTCTGATTCATTTATCTTCCCTTGCATACTGCAGATAGAATTTTTCTTCTGCTTAGCCTATGTGGTAGCTGCATTCCAGTAGCCTCAGACTCATTATAACATTAATCACCTCAAGTGAGATGGATCTTGGCAGTAGTGTGTTGTTGGAAAAAGAAAAGCCTGATTTTTGTCATTTCTAAATTTCCATGTGTAAATATTCTATCATGGCCAATTTTCAAGCTAGCAAAATGAAAGCACAGAACATGGAGTTGGGAAAATTTCATGCCATACATTCTCACAAGCCTGTATCAACACTCTGAGCTAGCATACCACTGGATCTTGGGCAAAAGATAAATTGACCAAGTTTTAGTCAAGGTTTCCTATCTTAACAAAATAAATGTACTAGGGCAGTATAATCATTTTATATAAATTAGCTTCCTAGGAAAGCTGATGTGCTGTTCTCAGATCTGGGCAGGGGTGGTTGAGGATGGGAAGGGACTTCCTGTGAACGTGTAAAACAATAGGACTACCTCCCCAGGTCATGTGATGTGTCCATTATGGATTTATTACATGGAATTTCTTTCCTCTTTCTTCTATTTTCATAGTGTCTATGGGGTTTTTAAAACATGGTCACAAATGCTCTGAACTGCTCTCACGAAGTGGTAGATTATGTATTGGAATCAGTATGTGCTTGTGATTACTTTGACAAGGACCAGAAAAGTTCAGTGGAAGTGACAATATGTGACTTCATAAAAGACCTGGACTGAAGTTCTGCCCTCTGCTGCTGAAATACTCATTCTTGCAAACCTGACAATCATATGAGAAGTCTTACTACTCTGAGATTGCCATGTTGTGAAGTAGTCCTCCTCACATGGAATGGCCAGATATAGAAACCCTGGTTGGTAATCCTAGATGAGTCCCTCACTCCCAACCCCCAACCACAGAGAAAGTTTCAGGCACATGAGTGAAGAAGACACCAGATGGATGTAACACAGAGCTCTTTATGAATCACTTCCAGACACGAATTTTCCTAGCTAAGGTCACAGACATTGCAGAGCAGAAACAGAAAATCTCTCCTATGCCCTGTTTTGGATTCCTGAACCATAGAATTCATGAACTTAATAAAATGATTGTTGTTTTATTTCACTACATTTGACATGGATCATTCCAAAGCAAAAGATAACTGGAAAAGACTCCATTTTTCCAGGCTCAGATTGCCATAATGGAGATGTGTTCATGAATAAAGTTCCTGGCACTCCACTCATAAAGCTGGTGAGAAAATAAGAGATTGTACTGCTGAGGTTAGGACAAAAAACTCATAGGGATGCCTCCCAGGAAGTTATGAAAAATCAAATACAACATTCCTAAATAGTTTGAAAAATTCAGTTGGGACAGGGTATCTTGTGAAAGTATTTATTGGGGAAGATAAGATCTTACAAGTGAGAATCCAGGAAGTAGATGATTTTAGAATAAAAAGAGATAATTGTGTGATGAAAACGCAGGTCACTTCATAAAAATTTTACAGATAGTACATCAAAAATGGGACCCATGTATATCCATACTCTGGTCAGTTTAAACCAACGAAGCTCAGAGTTATGGCTGCTCAGTATTCTGGATCATATATCATCCCTCTGTATTTGAATTAAGCTTATAGAATAGGGGAAAGATGATGTATATTTCCATTTTTCCAGCAGATGGGCATAAGTGCTATATGCATTATTCTGAGGAAGAATATTTCAATTAACTATTGCAGCAATATTTCTGCATAACAGACCACTCTAAAACTAAGTGATTTTAAATGACAGTAATTTATTATCATGGGTCTGCTTTAGGCTGTGGAGGCTAGGGATAGCTTACCTGGCTGGTCTCTGCTTGACAATTTTGCTCCATGTATTTCTTATTCCTCACATGGAATTTGCTGCATTGTTGGGACACATTTTTCGGGTGATGAGAAAGGTGCATGAAGTTAAGCAGAAACCTGCAAGGTTTCTTAAGGCCACGTCTCAAAGGTTTCATGTTTTCCCTTCTACTCTACTCCATTGACAAGTTACATGGCCAAGCCCAATAATGCACCATGGAAAGGGTGTATATGATGAGGGAGGTTAAGAATCAGGGCCACTAATTTGATCTACCACAGAAGAATTGCAATGTCTAACAGAGATCTAGTTTAGCAGATTAAATTCCAAAAACTGACAAGACGACTTGGTACAGGCATTTAGATAAAAGCTCAGCCGTGTGGATATAAGCTGTGTTGTAGCAGTTTACATATGCCTAAATCACAGGAATATTTAGATTAAGCTTATTGCTGACCCTATTCTAGATGATCTGGTTCAAGGTTCAGATGCAAAACATTTTATTAAAGAAGCAGGTCAACAGTTAGGTGAAGATATGGCTGTAGGTGTGCACTCCTGATGCCACAATCGCCTCTGCAAAAGACAGATGTTCACCTAGCAATTTTCAATTCATTTTTATTCCACTAGATTTTATACTGAATCTTCTTCATATAAATAATGTATTTTTCTACAAACAAACTGATAAAAGTAACCTACCATAGTTAAAGTGAGTGTTGGACATCTATTTTTACTGTTTGTGCAGTAAAAATGGATTTGTGTCCATACCATACTCTAGTGTGACATTTTAAAATTTCTAGGTCTTATAAGTATGCTTGAAAAACATAGTTCCTTTCTCTCATTGAATCTTTCCTAATTATATGAGCACTTGCTATTGAATTCCTATTTCTCTTATAGCACATATCACATATTTTGGTATTTCAGTGTCTTACTTTTTAAAATATTGAGGTAAAATGTACATAGAAATGCACACGTATTAAGTGTGAAATTCTATGATTTTTGACAAATGTGTATAGATTTGTAACTATGCCTCAATGAAGATACAGAACATTTGCACTTATCTACTTGGAAATTTTCTTTGCACCCCTTCCAATCGTCATTCCCACACCAAGACAGTACTGTTCTGATTTCCATCACCATAGGTTGATTTTGCCAGTTAACCGAACTTTATTTAAATGCAATCATGGATTGCATATTTCTATGCCTAGTTTCTTTTGCAGATCAAAATATTTTTGAGATTCATATATGTTATTGCATATGTCAGTTGTTTATTTTTTTGACTGTTTATTTTTATTTAGATACTGAGTAGTATTTAATGGTGCGAATGTACCACAAGTTGAAGAATCATACTACTGATGAGCATTTGGATGATTTATAGTTTGCAGCTATTATGAATGAAGCTGATATCAATATTTTTGTATATGTATTTTTCTGGACATATATTTTTACTTATGCTGGATAAATATCTAAACAAGCATTTTTTTTGAGTCATGGGATGCATTCATGACACCAGCTACAAACTTTATTCTAGAGTTTTTGTATAATTGTGCACATCTATCAAGAAAATATCCTATTTATATCAGTTTCTTAACAGCTCTGATATTGGCATTAACAATCTTTTAAATATTAACCATTCTAGTAAAGTAGTGTCTCATTGTGATTTTAAATTTTTGTTTTACTGGAATTAATGATGTTGAGCACCTTTTCTAGTACTCATTGACCTTTCACATATTTTCTTTTGTGAAGTGTCTATACAAGCCATCTGTTTTCTTCTATTCTTTATCTTCATCTGTTTTCTTATTGTTTGTCTTTTTCTTATTGAATTGTAAGAGTTCCTTATATAATCTGGATAAAAGCCCTTTGTCAGATGTACATATTGAAAGTATTTTTCCCAATTCTATGCACCACATTTTTAATTTTACTATTGCTCATATTTTCTTAATGGAAGTTTTAGTATCAATAGAATCCAATCCAGCATTCTCCAGATGTGTTTTGTTACCCATTTAAGAAATATTTGTCTATTTCAAGGTGGCAAGGAAAACCTAGGTCTTTTTCTAGAAGCTATGCATTTAGCTTTATGCTCGGTTTTCTTCTTCTTCTTAAATAAATTTTCTGGTGTGGTGTGAGGTAGCAGTCAAATGTATTTCTCTCCATGTATTTATTTTGGTACATCAGACTCATTTATTGAAAAGATTTTCTCAGCGTATTGTCTTGGCAACTGAGATAAATCATTTGACAATATATATGTGAGTTTATTTCTGAATTTTTCTGTTATGATTTATTAATCTATTTGTCTATTTTAAAATCAATAAAATACTTGTTGGATAGATGTGGTTTTACATGAAGTCTTTAAATATGATAGAATATGTTCTCCAACTTTGTGCATTTTGAAGAATCTTGGATTCTTTTTGCATCTTCATATTAATCTGTACACCATGCTTGTCTATTTCTACAAAACATCTTTTATAAGTTTTATTTTGAATATATTGAATATATGAATAAATTGAGAGAGAACTGACATTTTAACAATGTTGAGTCTTCCAATCAATGAATAGAGTATGCTTTTCCATTTATTTAGTTTTTTAAAAAAATTATGAGTTACTTTGTAGGTTTTGGACAGAAATCCTGATAAGTTATTCATAAATGGCTCATGTTTTCTGATATTATTGGAAATGACATTTAAAAATTTATTATTCAATTGTTTGTTGATAATATGTAAAAATATATTTAAAAATTGTGAATGTATAGATTACAGTCTTGTTAAGTTTACTTACCAGTTTTGGTAGTTCTATAGATTTCTTAGGATGTTCTAAGTAGCTAATTATGTAATCTGCTATAGAGACTATTTTAATTCTCTTTCATATTTACTTGTCTGTTATTTCTTTATCTTGCTTTACTTTCCTGGTTAGGACTTCCAAGACAATGTTTATTAGAAGTGGCAAGAGCAGAAATTCTTGAATTGGTTGAGTTTTGAATGTGCTCCAACTTTACATATTTGAGAAAGAGCTCATTTCATGTGTCAGTAGAACTTATTTATAGATTACTTGGTTTGTTAATTTTTTTTTGTAACTTAGTTCAGGGGTACATGTGTAGGATATGCAAGTTTGTTACATAAGTAAGCATGTGTCATGGTGGTTGCTGCATGGATAATCCCATCACCTTAGTATTAAGCCCAGCATTCATTAGCTATTCTTGCTGATGCTCTCTCTCCCCCTACTCCAGCCCAGACAGGCCCTAGTGTGTGTTACTACAGTGTAATACCATTATTCAACTATACTTTATGCTATTGTCATATTGCCATGTGTGTTACAAATTTCATAACATGCTATTGTCTTAGTCTGTTTGAACTTCTATAACAAAATACCTTAAACTAGGGAGCTAATAAATAACATAAATTTCTCACTCTTCTGGAGAATGGGAAGTCAAAGATCAAGGCACTGGTAGATTTCCTGTCTGGTGAAGGCCTGCTTCTCCTATATGACACTCTTCCCATTGTGTCTCACATGGTAGAAGGGACAAACAAGCTCTCTGGCCTCTTTCGTAAGACACTAATCCTGTTAATGGTGGCCCTACCCCCATGACCTAATCACCTACTAAAAGCCCCACCTCTTAATGCTATTACACTAGGGATTAGATTTCGACATATAATTTTTTGGAGGGTTGGGGGAATGGACATGCAGACCACAGCAGTTATTTTGTGCTTTAAACAAATCTTTCAATTAAGAGAATATATGCTCACATATTTGTCATTTTTTCCTCTATAAATTCAAATTTTTTCTGGGTTTTATTTTAAAAGGAACTGAGGAACTATTGAGTATTTTAATGCAGGCCAGCTGGCAATGACTTTCTCAACTTTCACTTATTTATAAACATATGAGCCTAAAAATGCATAAAATGGACCAATTCTATAAGCTTACACATAATTAGTATTTTTTCTGAAGTCCTTGAAACTATTCACGTTAACTGTTTCAAAGTTCTTTTCTATAGTCTGTTTTTATTTATTTGTTTTCATTCTTGATTTGGCATTGCTTTTCTCTGCTTTTTCTCACATGCAGTAATTATTATATAATGGCCATTGCCAAAGCTATGTTGTAAGTAGTCTGAATTATGTCATCTTTTAAAAGTTTTTGAACTTTGTTCTGAAAAGAAATTAACATCCCAGGGGCTTTTTTTTTTTTTTTTTTTTTTTTTTTTTTTTTTCTCATTCTGGCAGACTTGGTTTTACTCTTTATAAGAGCAAGTATATTTTTCTTTTGTCTTTATTACTAATGTGTTCTGTGACCTAGGAAATGACACTTACTTCTAAATTCTAACCTTTTCATGTCCCAGCTAAATGCACAAGGTGCTCATTAGGGTCTCTTTACTCTTGCAGAGCTGAAACTCCAGTATTTTCCAACACCGTGAGACCTCTGGTATCTTTTTCAGTCTTCATCTCTAACTATTACTCTGCTGGTTCTCATAGTATTTACTTACATGTTTGAAACCCAGACATTGGCAAAAGACATGTCACTAACCCCTCCGAAGTCTTCCATGCTTCTTACTCCTAGCAACTTTCCCTTCTCTAAAACCTTGCGTTCAAATTCCAGTAAGTTCAATATTTTCTTCCTTCGCTCAAGAAGATTGTGATTTTTTGGGGGGCTCTATTCCTCTTCTGTTGTAGAAAAGCAGGATGTTAGAAAACTAGGATGACTGTTTGCTTTTGTGTCTCTCAAGATTCAGACAGTCAGAACTGTCTGATGTGAAATATGTAAAAAGAGTTATCTTATACACTGTGTTCATGTTTACAGTTAGTGGGTGTGTATATCCAATATAAGTTATTTCATCATAGCCAGATTTGTTCATTAGTGGTTTCTTATAGTTTTAACTTGATTTACTTTTGACTTCATAGTTATAATATAAACTTTTTACCAAATGGGCATGTATTTTAGATATTTGTAAAAAATATTTTCCAAACAACAGGCGCTTAATAAATAGAAGCCCGGCATATTAGACAAAAGTCAAATGACTTTTGCTGTTCTTTGTCCAAGAGACTGTCTCAGACCCCTGAGCTTTAGCTTCTCAATACAGATTTTTAAACCACATGTAGGAGTCTTTGTTACTATAAAACATTTCTTCGTTTTGTTCCCTCTTGCCTTAATATCTTGGCAATTTCTAGTATAATCTTCCTACTTGCCTCTTTAGTCCAGACGTCTCTCCACAGGGACAGATCAACTCTTCACTTGGCATATCAAGTGATTACTGAAATGTACATTTTTTCAGGGTAACTACATTTTAGTGGGGATTATCAGAGAGAATAAGAATATTAACATTTACCCCTTGCATTTTTTGTTAGTCCTATAACAATATAGAGAGTTAGGCTGTATTGTTCCTCTTTTGCAAAGACAATCACAATAAATAATTTTCCTGGGAGATAGATATTGAACTGTTGGCACCTATCTTTTCTAACCCCCTCAACTGAATTTATTTAATTTCATCCGAACCTTAGTAATGTTATTTTTAAAATATAAATAATACTACCAGCCTTATGGGGTGTTTTAGAGCATTAAATATTATAATAAGTGCCAAGTTTCAGTCACATATTTGATTAGTTTCCTCCTTTCTAGAAAATTTTCTTGAGTGCCCAGTATATGCGTAGAGTGAGATTTGAATCAGTATTTCATCAGTGCCTCTTAATTTATAGCCTGCACTCTTTGCAAAGTACAATTTAAAACAATTTTTTTTTCCAGGTAATTCTTAAATGTTAGCATAGGATTAATTTTCTTGACTGTCATTCTCTGAGTCATTCAACACATTTTTTGGTAGTCACTCCAATTGGGTTAAAGGCTTTTCAGTTTCATTGGGTAAAATCACTATAATTCCAAACACCATTATTAATAGACACTTTAAAGACACTTATCAACTTTTTAACATATTGAGCCAGGTATCATTGTAAAAGAAGAGTCAGTTTCAAAGTTTAACAATTTTTGAATCTGCGACCACTATTTACATCTTACATCTATGCTCTTAAAAAATGGCAACCAAATTAAATGGAAGATTTATTATAAGGTCACTGTCATTGTATACATGTATTTCCATGTAACCTATGATAACTATTTCTTGTGTTCACTACCTCTGACTGTTTTAAGCGAAAGCACACAAGGAACGTGTTAAAGGTCAGCTCAATATTGCTATGGAGCATAATAACATTTATACCTTAAAGAATGTCTAACATTGCAACTGATTTTTTTCTAGAACTTTAGAACCTTTTTCATTATTCAAATATTACAGCCCTATTTGCTGAACGAAGGAATGAGTGAATAAATTGCATAGCTTCTTATTCTGCAAAAGCATGATAAATTGTAATTGAGGAGCGTCCACTTGTTCTACCAGCTTTGAGTTAATATAGATCTGACTCTGCTACTTACATAATCATAATTATATGATCATAGTTCCCAGGAATTATATCTATGTGAAATTATAAATAATAGTATTTTGGTGTAAAAATTTAGATTTTAGTCCAGAAAATAATATTAACAAATGAAGAAACCTATTAACCACTGCATTTAAAACTTCATGTTTAAAGAAATGATCTATTAATAGATTAACATATTTTGCTGAAATGTAAGAAGGATCACATAGTTTTCCAACGGGGTGATTTTAGACAATCAACATATATGAGAAAATCTGTGACAAAAAGGACAGCAAAATTACAAATAAATTAGAAAACTATACTTGTGAGCCTGGAAGTACATATCACATACCTGAGTCAGCATTAACTATCTGTACTTTTTATGAAAATAATTGTTATCTTTTGTAGCCTCAGAAAATTGTGTTAGATAATGTTTCTGCATTACTATTTAGTTTCTAAAACTTCCATGACTCAGAGAACACTTTCTCTATGCACTTTGAGCTACTTTGGATTATACAACTAACCAAATGGAGTTGGAAAGTATAATGAATTAGGTTTTCTCAGTTAGTGATATTCATGCTAAAATTTGCTTCTATTAATTTCTATTCAGTATCCCTTTCATATTCACCCAGAGATCATTTCTTAAAGTTCTAGAAAAAGGGGGCCCAGGTAAAAATTCATGATTTAGCTTAATAAAATATTCTTCAAATTTATCCTATGCATAAATAACATGCATAATTTTTGAGTTAACACCTCTTGGATTTTTTAAAATAAAACTAAGCCTAGAATTTAGACTTTTATGATTTATAATGAGTCTAGGTCATTCCACTGCTAATTCTTACCTCTAAAGCATCAGTGCCTTTTGCTATCTGCTCCTTGGGGTTCATTTATTAAGAGGCTGAGATGTGAACATCTGTCCATGTTCCAACAGAACAAATCATTCCAAATAACCTTTCTAACCCAAAGTTCAATGGATGAGGCAGACCATGATTTATATTTGAGGGATTTTGTTTTGTTTTTGCAACAAAAGCCATTCTCTTACTGTACTCTCAACAACTGCCTGTATTGCATTAATCAGACCTTAATTAACAAGGAAGAAAGGTGATAATTTACATTTATTTCAGATTGACACATTGTACTTTATTTAGCAAATGAGACCTGTCAGGCACTGCCAGTGACGCTTAGATTGAAGACAGAGTGTCGAAAATATGTCTTCCACCTGCCTGTGCCTTTGTAGGAGGGAGCTTTCAGTATGTTTACACAGGGATCATTAGACGTACCTCATGCTAAGCTTCCATGAATCTTTGAATAAGAAATGCTCAAAGGTCATCAGGTATGAAATATTTTATAATAACACAGTGCCATAAGGCATGGGAAACTGTGATTTATTCTCCAAAGTAAACTCAAAGAGGATAAAGGAAAGAGAACTGCATAGGACTCAAAATAACTTCAGATGTATCAAAAACAGAAGAGAGGAGAGTTGAAGCAATGAGAATGGAAGCTGAGGAAAAGTTTATTTACTCAGCATCATTGTGCAATTTAAAGTAAGAGATGGAGGGTGGAAGTAAATAGACGACCACTGTAACTGATCATCAACTTCTAAGAAAGAACAATAAGTGACTATCAAATGTCAGGAAGAGAGGAGAATTTAGGAATTATGAAAAGCAGTCTTCTATGGGATGAAAACTGTTAAAGAAGATAAATAATTTCTCCCATTCTTTCTTTTGATTGGGCACATAGGTAAAGGTTGAATTTGAAATACAAGTTTAAGATAATTGAAAAGAGGCATATAGTTAAAGCCCATCTTCTGCTTTCATAAGCTTATTTTCATGACTTTCATTAGCATATATTTCAGACCACAGTTTAAGGTGGGCAGTGAGGGGAAGTCTTATAGGCTCCCTTCTTGCATGTCTGATGAGCCTGGATGCTTGAGCATCATCCAGAGCATACTGTGCCCATGCAGGCATCCACGTCTTTGCTCATGTGGTCTCCTCTGTTGAGAGGACCACTCCATCCACTCGATATGGAAATTCTGTTATAAGCTTTAAAGTGTGTCTTGATCTTCCCTCCTCTCTGGAGCCCAGTACCATTGCACTCCCAGGGTACTTTAAGTTATACTTATCCCACTGCTTATACACCTCTGCTTACCTGTAATTCCTATTCATCTTTATTTCCCCATCACTTAGTAGAATGTCTAGTGCAAGGAAAAAATTTTGGTAGTTGCTAGTCAAATTAGGTTAAATTTTTAATGAAAATTCATATTTTTGTAGCCAGTAAATAGTATCATTTTAGGGTGAAATCTTGTGTATTTGCTCTTTTAACTCTAGCAATTAACTGGTGCAGGGATATGCATGTCTACCATGGAATGTGCATTGTGACACTATTTATATAGTTTATGTGATGTGTATAAGTTTAAAATATTAATGTATGTAAACAGTATATTCTCAAAAATTCACCCCCATTTATACAGTTTTTGAAATGTATAGACTCTCTTCCTTTTAAAAATTAGTTTACATTTTCATTGACATAAATCATTAGAAGAAATTAAACTTTTTATTCACTCAAACCATTGTTTAAATGCTGATTTTTCTCTTTTATAATATAAAAACTAACATATATTACTTTTGGCAAACTTCTTAAAGTTTTATTTTCTTTGTCTAGAGATTAAAAGTTAATAACACCTACCTCATTTTTTATTTCAAAAGGTAAAATAGATCCTCAAAGTCTCTAGCAAATTTTAATTATCTGATTAAATGTTTACTATCTTCTCATCACCTTTAATTAATACTCTGGCAAGCACACTAATTTATAGGTCAAGGGGCTGAAATTTCCATCAATTAATGATGTTGAACAATCCTCTTAACCACTGTTAAACTCAGTTACCTCATTTAAAAGTATGAGTAATTTTGTTGAAATAGTAGCTGCCATTCTATGAAAGAGAAATAAAAGCTCTTTTGAGGAGAGGGAAATTTCCTGTTTGATATATGCTGTTGTTAAAATTATACAGCCAAATGTAGATGGAAAATATGTTATAAGTCATGATAGGATCCATGATGCCAAATCTGCATAATCTCACAACACAGCACAGAATTAATAATGATGTGTCTTGAAGTGGAAGATATTTCTTATTGCTGAAGATCTGTGTAAAAACGACATTAAGTTTTATTACATTAGGTATGCCAAAGAAAGCATATTATTCATGGATTAGAGTTTCAAATTCTGTTTCGTGTGTGACTCAATAGGAATTAGAAAATTCTCATTATTATGAATATCTTGTTTTATGGTTGTTCAATGGCAGAGCTGAAGGGGAAAGTGGGTTCCTGTCCATTTCCATGTCTTAAACTATTTCCTTTAAGGTAATAATTTTCAGATTTAAGAATCCATTTTCAAATTCTCTTGCAGATTTTAAGGTCTATTTTCCAATTGCTTGCTGATATCTTTACAGAGGTTTTTCTGCTAAACACAATACAGGCATATCTTGGAGATATTGCAGGTTCACTTCCAGATAATTGTACTAAAACAATTATCACGACAAGGCAAGTCACACACATTTTTGGGTTTCTCAGTGCATATAAAAGTTATGTTTACACTGTGCTCTATTAAGTGTGTGATAGTATTATGTATAAAAAACAATGTGCATACCTTAACTTGAAAAGACTTAATTACTATGAAAATGTTATCAATCATTTGAGCCTTTACCGAGTTATAATCTCTTTGCCAGTGGAGGGTCTTACCACAATGTTAATAGCTGCTGACTGAATAGAGTGGTTGTTGAAAGCTGGTGTGGCTCTGACAATTTCTTAAAATAAGACAACAATGAAGTTTGCTGCATTTATGACTCTTTTACAAAATACTTCTCCGTAGCACATGATGCTTTTTGAGAGCATTTTACTCACAGAAATTCTTTCAAGATTGGAATCAATCCTCTCAAATCCTGCCACTGCTTTATCAACTAAGTTCATGTAATATTCTAAATCCTTTGTTGTCATTTCAACAATGTTCACGGCATCTTCATCAGGAGTTGATTCCATTTCAAGAAACCACTTTATTTTCTCATCTATAAGAAGCAACTCCTCCTTTTTTATAGTTTTGTCATGAGATAACTTGTCTTAATGTTTATGTTTTGACTTCCTCCCATAAATCACTAATGCTCTTAATGGATTCTACAATGGTGAATCCTTTCCAGAAGGTTTTCAACTTAGTTTGCCCAGGTCTATCAGAGGAATGATTACCTGTGGCAGCTCTAGCCTTCTGAAATTTATCTCATAAATAATAAGACTTGAAATTCAAAGTTACTCCTGGATCCATGGACTACAGAATAGATATTGTGTTAGTGCATAAAAACATTACTGTCCATGTACATATTCATCAGAGCTCTTGAGTAACCAGGTGCATTGTCAATAAGCAGTGATATTTTGAAAGGGATATACATTATTTTCTGAGCAGTAGGTCTCAAAAGTAGGCTTAAAATATTTAGTAAACCATGCAGTAAATAGATGTGCTAATCCAGTTTTGTTGTTCCACCTATAGAGCACAGGCAGAGTAGATTTAGCATAATTATTTAGTGCTCTATGATTTCCAGAATGGTAAGTGAGCACTGGCTTCAACTTTAAGTCAGCAGATACATTAGCTCCTAACAAGAGTCTTTTGAAACCAAGCATTGATTCCTTCTCTCTAGCTATGAAAGCCTTATATGGCATCATCTTCCAGTACAAGGTTGTTTTGTCTACATTAAAAATCTGTTATTTAGTGTAACCACCTTTGTCAATGATCTAGATCTTCCAGATAACTTGCTGCAGCTGCTACATCAGCACTTGCTGCTTCCCCTAGAACTTTTATGTTATGAAGAGAGCATCTTTCCTTAAACTTCATGACTGAACTCTGCTAGCTTCAAATTGTCTTATGTAGCTTTGTCATCTCTATCAGCCTTCATAGAATTAAAAACTGAAGGCCTTCTCTGAATTAGGCCTTGGCTTAAGGGGATGTTGTGGCTGGTTTGGTCTTCAACCCAGACAAGAAAAACTTTCTCAATATGACCAATAGGGCTGTTTCATATTTTTTGTCATCTGTGTATTCACTGGAGCATCACTTTTAATTTTCTTCAAGAACTTTTTATTGCATCCAGAGCATTGCTAATTTTTGGTGTTGGAAGCTTAGATTTCAGCCTTTCTCAGCTTTGACAGGATTTCCTCACTAAGCTTATCGTTTCTAGATTTTGATTTAGGCGAGAGATATGTAAGTAACAGTCTTCTTTTCACTTGAAAAATTAGAGACCATTGTAGGGTTATAAACTGGCATAATTTCAACATTATTTGTTCTCACAGAATAGGGAGGTTCAAGGAGAAGAAGAGATGGGGGAAAGTTTGGTTGGTGGAACAGTAAGAACACACATATTTATCAATTAGGTTATTTATCTTATATGGGCACAGTTACTGGTGCCCTAAAAACAATTAAAATAGTTAAATCAAAAATCACTGATTATAGATCACCATAACCGATTTAGAAGAATAAAAAAGTTTAAATATTGTATCAGCAAAATATGACATAAAGACATGAAGTGGGCATATGATGTTGGAAAAAAATGCCCCCAATAGACTTGTTCCATGCAGTGCTGTTACAAGCCCTCAATATCTGTAAAGTGCAATATAGTGAAGCTCAATGAACAAGGTAAACCTGTGTGTTACACATTCTGTCACGGTATCCTCCTGCCCCCCATCTCGTTGTTGTTCTGTATACTCATTTCCTATTCTCTTGGTTACAAATGTCTTCTAAAATTTGTTTCATTTCACTCTATTTCCAAAATCCATAGTATCTCTTTCTGGAATGTTGATTGCAGGCCTCTGTTTTATACTCAATGCCTACATGGTTGTCGATGATTATAACATATACTTGCTACCTCTGGACCTTCACTAAAAATATCCTTTCCACATAACTTATTCGTAGAAATATTTCCCAAAACTATAAGCCTTACTGTGGCTTTCCATTGCTTGGAGGATTAACTTTAATTTCTTCAGTCCAGTACACAAGACGGTTCAAAAATAGTCTAGTAATTTCTGATTCTGAAAATTTAGAAAATACTTCCCATAGAGCATATCTAGGGTGCCTGGACAACATGTAAGGTGTATATGTTTGAGAACCTCAGAGAGATAACAACATATTAAAGAATTCCTGAGCCTTTCTTGGAAGAAGACAAAAATCCAGGGAGATGAGCCTGGAACGTGTCTTGGAAATACATTCATATTGTGGCAAAAAGTTATGCTGTTTGAGAGTCTGAACAGTACTTTTGACAGACCCATGAGTATATAAGCACAGAGTTGGAATTCAGGGCCTAATATGGTTCTACTAACACATCTGTGCTTTGAGGAGGAATTCCAAAGAGCTTTTCCACAAAAATAAGTCTCAGTGATAAGAAGGCAAGTCCTCAAAGAGTTCAATTATTCTGTGATTGAAATTCAACTAAAGTGAGCTCAGACTCTTGTTGTCCTCAGAAGCCTGGCAATTGCAAATGTAAGTCATATGTAGAGGAAGAAGATATCTTTGTGGTCCTCAAACTATTTCAGCAAATAATTTTTTAAGCATAATTTCTGAGAGCCAATAAAATATGACAAGAAATATAAATAGATTAAACAACTTGACTAACGAGGAAGCAAGAGAGAAAATAGGGATTCAGACAGTGGATATACTGACACAAGCATTAAAATTCTGTGTAGTTGTGTACTATATAAAGACATTTTGGTCAACAGTGGATCACATGTACAATGGTGGTCCCATAAGATTATAACAGAGCTAAAATATTTCTATTGCCTAGTGATGTAGATCTTTCAGTGAGACAAGATGTGGAGGTAGAATTCAGTGATATTGATGGTTCTAGCCCTGTGTAGGCATAGGCTAATGTGTGTGTTTGTGTCTTAGTTTTTAGCAAACATTTTTAAAAGAATAAAATTTGAAAAAAATTAAAAATAGAAAACAGTCTTACAGAATAAGATATACAGAAAGAAAATATTTTTTTAAAGCTGTATAACATGTTTGTGTTTTGTGTTACTGTAAGAGTCAAAAGTTTAAAAAATAAGTTTATAAAGTTAAAAAATTACAGTCTCTAAGGTTAATTTATTAAAGAAAGAGAAGTACTTTTTCAATTTAGTGTAGCCTAAGTGTATGGTGTTTATAGCGTTTACAGAAGTGTACGGTCATGCCCTAGACCTTCATATTCATTCACCTCTCTCTCAGTGACTTGCCCAAGGCAACTTCCAGTCCTGCAACTCCATTCATGTTAAGTGCACTGTAAGTGTGCTACTTTTTAAATCTATTATACCGTATTTTTAGTGTAACTTTTCTATGTTTAGATTCACAAAATCATACAATTGTGTTACAATTGCTTACAGTATTCAGTAGAGTAATTTGCAATATAGCCTATAAAATATAGTCCATACAATAAAACCTAGGGGTATAGTATATTCCATTTAGGGTTTGTGTAAGTACACTCCTTGATGTTCGCTCGAAAACAGAATTGCATACTGATGCATTTCTCAGAATGCATTCCTGTCATTAAGCAATTCATGACTGTACATGGAGATTATATTCAAGGAGATTAAAAATAACATAATTTTGATAAAGAACTAAAAGCTACAAAAAGAACATGAAAATGTAAAACAATGTAAAATATAGTCTATAATATTAAAGATAGTTGAGTTACACAAGTAGATGTTTGTTCAAAAATAAATGAGTTATCCACAGTGAAGTCAAGTCAAAAATAGATTAAAAATATCAAAATAGATATGACATTTTTAGAATATAAATGAGTAAATATCATTAGAATATAAATGAATATAACTGAGTATAAAGTTCTCAATTATATATATATATGTATATATATATATGCTATTGAAATCTCAAAAATAGAGAAGAAAAAGAATGGGGGAAAATTCTATATACAGAAGTAATGTTTGGAAATTTTCTCATACTTTTGAAATCATTCAGCCATACATTCAAATGGTCTTATAAACTCCATGTTTTATAGCCCATGGGTTAAATATCAAATCATAATGGATAGAAGAAGGTATTTTTTACCTAAAGAATGATAAAAATTCCACAAATAAAAATTTGTAGGGTAAAGAAAAAATCATGCTTAGAAAGTTTCTTATAGGCTTAAGTGTACATATTAAAGAACAAAAAGGCTGACAATTTTAGTAACTAAACATCTTCAAGAAATTAGAAAAATAACATTAAACTATAATATATCTAAAGAAAGTTGGAGTAGAGGACATAGAACAAAAAGTAGAAACATAAAACAAAAAATGGAGAGGATCAGCAAAGAAAAATATATTTTAAAATATTAATATAATTGGTAAATTGCTGGCAAGCTAAGTTAAGAAAAAGGAAAGAAAATACAAAGAGCCTAAGCATAAAAAGATAACACTACTAGACAACTGAAGCCTCAAAAAAGATAGCCAAAAGATATTATGGACAACTTTATGACCATTTCTTGAAAGTGTTATAGCAATGAAAAAAATTCTTAATAGATTAAAACTGTGGAAACTTACATAAAAATAGAAAATCAAAATAATTCTATAACAATGAAATTGAATATATAATTAACCTTTCCACATATACTTTATACATATATTTTTATATACATATATATTTTCACATAGCAACAGTAAGAAATTGGAAAAGGAAATAAAAAGGATATGTTTTAATAGTATAAATAATGTTAAATGTATTGGAATAAATTCAATGAAATATATACAAGACTTCAACAAAGAAAATTGTACAAAAAATGTTGAAAGTAAAATATGCCTTAATAAATGTAATAAATGTCATGTTCATGAATTGGAAGATTAAATATTGAAAAGTCTAAATTATCCCAATCCAATTCTAACAGTTTTTGTTTTTCCTTTTTAGAAATTATTTATAAAATTTATGTAGAAACGAAAGGTTCAAAAATAGCAAAGACACTTGAACAACAGGTAGGAAGGACTTGTTCTACCAGCTATTGATCTATTATATTATTACTCTAATTAAGACGCCGAGATTGTCATTGATATTGAAAAATAGATCAGAAGCAATGAATTAAAAATCCAGGTAAGACCCATATTTTTGTGGACAATATTGATTATAGAGTTGGCACTGAAAAACAATATAAAAACATGAGTCTTTTATAGAAATTCTGTTAGTACATTGGCATTTCTATACCAAAACAATGAAATCTGACACCTAAGACATGTAACTCATTTTTCTGTAATACTTAATTTTCCCCTGATTTAACCTGTCTTAACCTGTCTTGGCCGTATCTTGTTGATGAGGCAAACTACTTATATAAACAATAGCTACTCCATAAGCTATAAGCTGGCCACAGGTTTTTAGAGTCTGCTCTTCAATATTTGGTTATATTTTTTTCTCTCAGGTTTTTGAAATTTAACTACAAGAATATGTCAGTTAGCAAGTGCTTTGCTCCTAATTATACTCCATTAATTAACTCCTGGAAAGAAAACTTAATCTGGTTCAATTTAAAAGTTGTTTTCCTACTCATGTTCCATATATAGATGCCTCAAAATTTCTAAAGTGTAAATTGGCCTAATGCTGTAATTCTTTTGGTAGGATTTATATCAATTTTCTTTAGACTCAATCTTAATTACATTTGAATACCAAAATCTATATTTTGTTTCTAATTGTAGCAGAAAGGTTTACCTAAGTTAAAATATATCTGATCATTAAAAATATGTATGGAATTCAAATAGAAATTTTAATTTAATTGCTTTCTTATTGTTAAAAATATAAATATTACAAGTTCAGATGTCTAAAAATGGTTAAACCAGAAAGTTCAACACAAAGAAATGAAAGATAAAACAATTGAATAATTGGACTCACAATAAACTGGGGGTGTTTAATATAAATGCCTTAGGTAATATGCCATACACATTTGAAAAATGAAAAATGATAACAAGGTCTGAAGTTTCCAGTTATAGAAGCATTAAAATATGAAGCCATTAGTCAGAATGAATCATATTCCTATTTTATCTTCATATTGAAGTATTCAATATATTCTAGTAATTCAATATTTATCTCACATTTAATAATCTTCAGGAAATTGCCAACATGATCTTTGCAATGTACCAATTTCTCTTTCACCTCTATGTTTCACTTCTTAAATTCTGAAAATCAACAAGTCTTGTTTACTATTCTAAAATATTAGCATTTCAGCAAGATTTAAATGTTCAATCTTAATTGATTCAAAAGGTCTCTAGCCACCTCCCACCCATTTCCAAGGTGCCTTTTTGCCAACTATGGGTAGATCTTATCCCATTTTAATTCTTGGCCCTAAAATTTCTAATTAGCAGAGTATTGCATGGTATTTGAGTGCTGCTGATTAGCATCTAATAGACTACCCAATAACATTCCCAGTGTGTATTAAATCAATCTAAATTTTGATAGATTATTCTTTTCTTATTTTACAGAAACCAGCCATTTTTCCATATTAATTTGGTCTCAGTGAGAACAACATAATTGTCATTCATCTCCCTATAGAAGTTACATATTTCTAAAGTGGTTCAAATCTACTAAAAGCCAACTCACCACTAGGAATTAAATTAAAATGGACCCACAGACATACGACATTACATTTGCTGAGATGATTTAAATCAGTGGGCCATAAAATAAAAATTGTATGCTCCCCAAACCAAAGCCTCTCCTTCAAAATATATTGTTGTTTTTGTTGTTGCTGTTGTTTTCCCATTTTGTCACAGTTCTTAAGTAGTAGAAAAGCAAGTTGATAGGAATCACTTTATCTTGTAGTTTCATTTTCATACCACAGAGCTTCAGTTTCCTTCTAGGCAAAAGTCATCAGTGTAGTAACAGATGCATCTTTTTCTGCCTTAGGATCTTAGAATCAATGGGATTATCAAGATGGAGATTACCTTAGCAATGAGTGAGCACTATTTTGTGCATAAAGGCATTGAGATTCATATAAGAATTGACTTGAGGTCCGCTGTCTAGTTACTTTAATATATAAAGGTTTATTCTAGCTAATCTGTGCCATTTCCAGTCAGCTCTTTGTTTTTCCTTGTTTTCTCTTACATATTTGCTTTTCTCACACCTAGGTAAAATAACTGCTTTTTTGGGTAATGTAGCAGTTCTCCTTATGTCTGCCTCATCCATACTTTCTCCAACAACATGTGCTGAGTGGGCAGTTGAAAGTGTGAGGCTGCCCTAGGCTCCAGTTTATTGGTCTAAAGTTGAGCAGCTAAGTCAAAATGAATCAGTCACAATCTCTATGGTGTGAATTAGAAAATGTGAGATGGGGACTTTTAAAACATACCAACTCATCAGGCCCTTCTAGAGATCAATTAAAGCAGGAATCACAGGGTGAGGACCACACTGTAACTCTCCACTTGTTTCTCATGGTCAGGATTTGGAGCCATTGATCCAGATTATAGTTATTTTATACCTATTTTCATAGGCTGTCTATATTCTGGTTGCATATATGTGAATTTGTATGTATATTCCTATTATGTACTTATAGACCTGTGGTCACATTCACGTATATGACTCCAAAAGCATAATCTTTGGCCCTTACCTCAATTTAAACAATTCTACAATATCTTTCACTAGCCTGAATAAACAGTTTTGATTTAGTGTTCATGTTCCTCCAGCCTTCAGTAATCTTCATTCCACCATAGTACTCCATATAATATTGTCATGTGTCAACTAAATGCTAATTTTTTAAAAATTATGTTTCTGTTGTATAAAATATAATTAGAAATCCAAGTAGTAAATTAACCCTTAAAATAATGCATAATTTGTCATGTATAAAACTTTTCTGATAAAAATATATCTCTATAAAATGATAAGCACTGTTTTGATTAATTGGTTAAATTGACCTTTTCCTTTAATTCACTTTTTCTATATTAAATTTATTAAAAATACTCCAGAATTTAATTAATGTTTAACATGGAAAATTGTTTGGTAATTGACTTAATTTTTTTACTAATTGGTTACATATTAAATCCTCGTTTTCATAGAACACTGCTCATTACTAAGAATAATAATTCTAGTCAAGAAAATATTCATCACTTTGGTAGAGGTTTTTTTTCCTAAATTAATAACACAAAAGTTAATTTTTATTGAATTACTTCTGGTTAGGGATATTAACTTAATCAGGCAAACTTATCTTCTCTAGCTTACAGTTTAATGCAGTGGTTTGTAATATATCACACAATGCAGTAAGCATTCTACACATATACATGTTTGTGTGTGCATGTGTGTATATATACACACATATACATATTTACACAAGTGTTTTATTTGAACAGAGATAATTACTATTCGTAAATGCACATTGGTTAATTGCTTAATAATCGTATTTAGTGACTCAAAGTAAAACACTTGCGCATTGTGTTTTACAATATTAAGAGGTAAGTTCTAACCAAATCCTATGCTGACAAGGAACACCTTCCTTGATGAACTCTAGTAAGACCTACAAAAATAATAATTCAAACACCAATTATTCATGTTTTATAGAAATGTTTGCCTACACATAGCCTGGGTAATAATCAACCTGAACATTTATATTGTTAGAGGCATGTCAATCCTAACTAAGGAGAGAGTTCTCTGATTTTATGTCACTATATATATAGAAATGATACATTCTAGTCTATTTATGAAAATATTGTTAGCTTCATATTAATTTAATAAACCTATAGTCTTTTAAAATATTGTAAGTTTATGTTTTCACTGAGAACTCTTACTGATTCCAAGTTTTTATTCGTGAGGTTTCTTATAGTTTGATTAAAATAATTTGTTACAAACCTGTCACATTCAGTTCTTCATGATCCACCACAAATAGAAGTTCTCACCATCTCAAATGTAATGGTGCAGATAAGTTGTAAATATAATTATGATATGCACTTATATAAGGATAGGAGAAAAAAATCCAGCCTCTTATTTGTGTACCATGTCCTTTAAGATTATATCTAGTATTGCAGCTTGGACCCCTTGACTGTCACTTCATTGCCAGGAAATTTTTGGCAGTGCTTTGAACTATTTTCATCAAAGACAGAAGAGTGTGGTGACATGGGAGTTAAAAGACTAGATAGTCTCAATAAGAAGGGTGTGATCCAGTGAACTAGGCAACTTGAAAAGTACAGTAAGCTATGAATTAAAAACTTCTATTAGTTTTGGCAACTTGAAAGGTATTTTTGAATTTATGGAAAGCAATATTTTATGAACTCAGACAGTAAAAGCCAAATTGCCATAAAGTGAGGAGTAATAGGGTACAGGGTACAGTCAATTGTAGACAGGGTATCAATGTTGAGGACTTGTGTTGAACCACTGACCATTGTGGCTGGAAATGTCATCAGAAATACTATGTTAAAGGAAAAATCTGCATGACAGCTCTGGATCACAAAATGGAAAGCCAAGCGGAGTCTGGCCACGGGCGGCATTGAGAAGAGTAAGGTTGTTGAGACTTGGGGACCAGCATAGGGTTAAAATAGAGACACAACTGACCTTGATGTTTCTTGAAGTATTTGTACTTGTTCTATGATCTTAAGTCTTCAATATTAAAATAAATTGATTTGTCTAGTTCTAGTTCTATGTAATGTTCAGAGTTAAAATGACTAGCAAAGCCTCTTAAGTGTATCAAAATCCAAAATAGAATTCAGCCAAAATTTTCTCTTGCTCCAGGAATAGGCTTTTAAACTAAGACTCAGTTACTTCATCACCCTTAGGGAAGTTTTGAGTTGAATAATTTTGAAAATCCAGAAGATAGCCTCACCTAAACTGAGTTTTGTTTTGCTTTGTTTTGTTTGGAGGGGTGGTAAGATAGTAAAACAATGTCTCCGGAAATCCTGAGTTTGGCTAGCATAGTGTAGTGAACATGTTTCTTCGTAATGTTGTGAATTTCAAAGTCAAAAAAACAAAAGCATGCCCTAAATTACTTTCAATTTTGAATAAGTTTTTTGAGACGGTCTCGCTCTCACTCTTTCGCCCAGGCTGGAGTGCAGTGGCCTGATCTTGGCTCACTGCAACCTCTGCCTCCCTGGTTGAAGCAATTCTTCTGCCTCAGCCTCCTGAGTAGCTGGATCTACAGGCGCGTGCCACCATTCCTGGCTAAATTTTGTATTTTTAGTAGAGAAGGCGTTTCACCATATTAACCAGGCTGCTCTCAAACTCCTGACCTTGTGATTCACGCGTCTCAGCCCCCCAAAGTGCTGAGATTACAGGCGTGTGAGCCACTACACGTGGCTGAATAACTTCTTAAATACTTTTTAAAAAAATTCTTCTAATTCTTACTGTGGACAGTTCTTATGACCCTGGAAACTGAGTGAAATGTTCAGTGTGGAATTGCCTGCATTTTCATGAAATTTCTTCAACTATGTTTTTAGAACAGTAATTTTATAATAGTAATTTATCAATAAATTTGTGTTGATTAATCACCTGATTCCAAATTATTTTCCTAACTTTTAATACCTTTTAAAACCTAAAATTTTAAAAATAATTCATATAAAACCTCAACATCCAGAACTACAAATTGTTAACGTTTTGACACTTTTGATTTCTCTATCTCCATCTTTGTATATTTTGAATTACTTGTAAGTTACAGATCTTGAGAAACTTTCTTCCCTAATTCAGCATGCATCTCTTTCTAAATACAACCCCCCCTTTTTTTATTCCAGAATCTAGTCAAGGTTCACATATTGCTTCAAATTCTTTGTCTCTAGTTTCTTCTAACCAAGAGAGTCCCCCCTGCCTCTTTGTTTTTCCTCATCTTTACTTTTTAAAGGATATGGATTAGTTGACATAAAATGTTCCGAATTTTCTTTAGGTTTTTTGATTTCTAATTAGATTGTTTTCTCTATAAGAATACTACATGAACCATGTTGTGTAGTTCTGATTGCTTCTTACTAGTCATTAATAATGTCATGTTTATTAGACATGATGTTAAGTCGCTTGGTTAGTGTAATCATTACCAAATCTCTTCAACTGTCTCACATTAAGAAATGTGAATATCTTGTCCTGATCCTCTCCACCCCCATAATATTTCATAAAATGGTTTTAAAGCCCTTGCTGATTATGTATTTAAGCCATCAGTACATTAGTGGTTACAAAGTGATTTAAAAATTCTGTCTTTTCTTTCACATTAATTATTTGGCAATCTCCTCTATACAAATATTTTCTTCCCACTGTCCCTTTGTCCCTGACCTCCAATAATTACTTACACAGGAAATAGCAGCTGGGGTTGGCCAAATAGAAAATGTAATGAGGGTAAAATCTTTCTCTAGCACTTGGTTTTCTTTTCTAGATATTTTTCCCCCACGAGGTCTTCTCAAATATTCCTTCCACTTGAGGACCCAATGCCTCTATGCATTCTCTTATTCTTCCCTAAATATTTTATTTTATTTTTTTTTTTTTTGAGACGGAGTCTCGCTCTGTCACCCAGGCTGGAGTGCAGTGGCCGGATCTCAGCTCACTGCAAGCTCCGCCTCCCGGGTTCCCGCCATTCTCCTGCCTCAGCCTCCCGAGTAGCTGGGACCACAGGCGCCCGCCACTTCGCCCGGCTAGTTTTTTGTATTTTTTAGTAGAGACGGGGTTTCACTGTGTTAGCCAGGATGGTCTCGATCTCCTGACCTCGTGATCCACCCGTCTCGGCCTCCCAAAGTGCTGGGATTACAGGCTTGAGCCACCGCGCCCGGCCTCTTCCCTAAATATTATAGTGACTAAGACTTAGTAGCTACTTTAAGACTTTAAACAGACAACTCATTCTCTTTGAACAGAGGTTTTTCATCAGTTTGAGGTAGTAACACGTATCCTTCATTGAGCTGTAAGAATTTCAAAAGATAACAGTAGAGTGTGATACATGGTTAAAGTTTAAGAAATTTCCATTAGCAAATGTAAAGCACTAGGAAGAGATAAGTATCAGGTTCCTTCCTGCACTACATTTTCTACTGTTCTTGTGTTTTAGGAGTATTTATGATTATTTAGCTAATGTTATTTATTCATAACATAACTAGTTTTTATGCTTATATACCTTTACCTCATTTTTGGCAAGCATAAAATGTATTTTATATATATCCTATTTCAAAACATATGGTTATTGAATAGAAGAAATTACCACATAAAATAAACTCTTGCATAAAGTTGCACGTTTATAAGGTCTTTGTTAATTGTCTTTGTTAACATTTTCTTTGTTAATTGTGTTGCTTCTATCTTATTTAGAATAATTTAAAAATTTTATTTTTTAAATGTCGAATATCACAATATCTATTGGGGTTTAAAGGTGATCATCGCCCACAGGTTTAAAACAGAGATTGATGGAGTTAGAAAAAATGGAAATTAAAATGTGATGACATTATGCATACTAAGTCAGTTTGCACTGTGGCCAGATAGGCTTCCTTCCCCACCCTCACTAAATATGTACATTGGAAAAATCCAGCTAAGAGAGAACAGGACTTTCAGCAGAAAGATTCCTTCAGGTATCAGTGGGACTTTTAACTCATATTTGAGCTTGAAGAGCAGTGACAGAGAAATAAACATAGATTTGACTCTACAAACCAGACCCTGAGCCCTGAGGAAGAACCGGGTTAGTGGGAAATGAAGAATGGCAAGAGGAGCAGCCCAGAGTAAACCCCAGAGGGAGGGAGTGAAACTACATAGGCCCAGTGCTTTTTGCTGTCCTCAGAGGGGAGTAAAGAGGGGGATTACAAGAGAGGGAAGAACATGTACAAAGAAGAAAGAACCTGCAAAGCAGAGATAGAGAGTTACAGTTGTTCCAAGGCTATTGAAAAAAATTCTAGATGAGAATTGATTGGTGGTTGCTGTGAAGTTATTGAAAAATGGTCAGATTTTGGATGTATTTTAAACTTCAAGTCAGTAGAATCTGCTGATGGATAGAGTAAGGAATATAAGACTATAAGAGAAAGTCTAGGATGACGCTGATGAGGTTTTGGGACATGCTAGGTTGGAATTTCTTTGCTATCATTATGTGCCAAACTGTATTTTCTGCACATATCACAATGTTTTATATTGCTTATCAGTCTTTTAAAATAAGTTCTAATTTTATTAAAGGCACATATTTTCTTATTTTTTAAATGAAAATGATATTACATGACTTTGTCAGAAAGGTCAATCACAAGCATTTTGTCTCTTCATCCCACAAGATTACTCCCCTGATGGTATCAGTTTTTCTACTATTTTAAGGTATTTTTTCTAGGATTTTTTTAAATTACATTTAAAAATGTTAAAACATTACATTTTTTAAAATAATGAAATTATATTTCATTTACTCATTTTAGTAACCCTTGATTTCCTGTTATGGTAGTTGAAGATTTAGCTTTCAACCCATCCTCACACTCCTGCTTTCCCTTTTCTCAGCCTTTTGAGTAAGGTGTCTTTAAACTCATTAATAGATAAATAGAAGATATTTTCATGGTGATGACTATGTAAATACAATTCATTTCTAAAGGACATATTGTGCTATGTTTACCTTTCTTTTCCCATTGCTTCCCTTCATCACTACACACTGGACTTAATAATTGTTTAATTTACATTAGTTTCCTATACATGTATGAACATTTTCCTCCAAAGGCATTGATCTGTCAATAAGAAGGGTTCCTATTCCTTCTCCTTGAAATATTTTTGCCCATGTTTTCCAGTCCATATCGTTGAAGTCTAGGCTTGAAACAAAGATGTTATTTGTGTATTTCTCTCACCTCTCTTACTTGTTTTATTCCCACTTTCTGGAGCTTATCTCTTCCTTTTGAGGTTTTCTGCATACACATTTTCTAATATGGTGTTTCTGAAACTTTAGTGTGCATTGGACTCACATGGAGATCTTTTTAAAACACAGTTTGCTAGGTTTCAACCCCACTTTCTGATTTAGTGTACCTGGGGTAAGGAGAGTGAATTTGCCTTTTCAACAAATTCTCACGTGCTGCTGCTAATTCAGGAAATATGCTTTAAAAACTATTCCAGGGCACAAGGGACGTAAAATTTTGAGAGCTTCCATGTCTTTCTATTTTAGCTAGTATGATAAATTGCACTGTTGCCTAAAAGCCCTCATGCCTGCTTTATCCAAGCCTTTTGGGGGTTTTGTTTGTTTGTTTGCTTGCTTGCTTGCTTGTCGTGTAACTGCAATTCTTTCCACTAGAAGTGGAGTTCACTTCCCAATTTTACTGGTAAAGGGTTTGGTAATGTTCCTTGCTTAGGCCATGGTGTTTTAAGAGATGGAACTCAAGCAAATGATTTATACTTGCTTGCAGGATGAGTTTCTCTTATGTTTTCCCCTTCAACAACAACAACAACAAAGAAAGTAAGAAAGAAAAAAGCCTTAGGTAGTGTTGTCATCTGAAAAATGAGAGACATCTGAGGCAAACCCAGCTGAGCCTAGCATATAGAAGCTTAACCACAGATAATCTGCAGAAGCATGGGTGAAAAATATATGCTTGTTTATATAAGCCACTGAATTATGGTGTAGCGTAACAGGGCATTACTGTGAACGTAGCTAAATAATAAAAAGCCTGGGAAAGAAACGTTTTCTCTCAGAATGTTCATTTGTTTAAGAGCTTACATTTTTTCCCTTTATGGAACATTTTAGAGAATTCCCTTCAAATGATTTCTCTGAATTTTGCAATGATGAACACTGTGAAGGATCTTTTCTCATTTATTGTGCTGACTTCATGATTGGCCCTTTAGAGATACAAATTCTTAATCTCCCAGAATTTTCATATATTGCTATTATATTTTCTTCATAATCACCCAATTCTGTTTTATTTGCTTTTCCTAGAACTCCTATAATCTAGATGTTAAACGTTCTGGATTGAGTTATCTTTTCTCTCATATTTTTTATTTATTTCTGGAATATTCCGTTGTCTTTATCTTCTAAACTTGCCAGTGAATTAAAAATAATAGATGGTTTTATCCCTGAATTCTCAGTACTCCTGGTTCTTCTTTGAACATTTCTTTTAGAGTCATATTTTCATTTTACAACTGCATTTTCATCTCACAACTGCATTTTATCTCTTCTTTTTTGTTTTTTTTTTTAATTTTTTTTTTATTATACTTTAAGTTCTAGGGTACATGTGCACGATGTGCAGAATTGTTACATATGTATACATGTGCCATGTTGGTGTGCTGCACCCATTAACTGGTCATTTACATTAGGTATTTTTCCTAATCTATCCCTCCCCCCCGCCCACCCCACAACAGGCCCCAGTGTGTGATGTTCCCCTTCCTGTGTCCAAGTGTTCTCATTGTTCAATTCCCACCTATGAGTGAGAACATGTGATGTTTGGTTTTCTGTTCTTGCTATAGTTTGCTGAGAATGATGGTTTCCAGCTGCATCCATGTCCCTACAAAGGACAAGAACTCATCCTTTTATGTGGCTGCATAGTATTCCATGGTGCATATGAGCCACATTTTCTTTTCTTTTTTTTTTTTTTGAGACGGACTCTTGCTCTGTCACCCAGGCTGGAGTGCAGTGGCCGGATCTCAGCTCACTGCAAGCTCCGCCTCCCGGGTTTATGCCATTCTCCCGCCTCAGCCTCCCGAGTAGCTGGGACTACAGGCGCCCGCCACCTCGCCTGGCTAGTTTTTTTTTTTTTTTTTTTTTTTTATTTTTTAGTAGAGACGGGATTTCACTGTATTAGCCAGGATGGTCTCGATCTCCTGACCTCGTGATCCGCCCGTCTCGGCCTCCCAAAGTGCTGGGATTACAGGCTTGAGCCACCGCGCCCGGCTAAGCCACATTTTCTTAATCGAGTCTGACATTGATGGACATTTGGGTTGGTTCCAAGTCTTTTCTATTGTGAATAGTGCCACAGTAAACATACGTGTGCATGTGTCTTTATAGCAGCATGATTTATAATTCTTTGTGTATATACCCAGTAATGGGATGGCTGGGTCAAATGGTATTTCTAGTTCTAGATCCTTGAGGAATCGTCACACTGTTTTCCACAATGGTTGAACTAGCTTACAGTCTCACCAATAGTGTAAAAATGTTCCTATTTCTCCACATCCTCTCCGGCACCTTCTTTCTGAGAATAATGAGGATCTGTCTACAGTATCTATATATCTACTTTTTGTCTACTTTTTGTTTTGAGGTTTACTTTACACCATTTTTTACTTATTTATTTTGGGATCTCCTTTTTCATAAGTTGGTTATTTTTCCTACTGGAGGGCTTACTTGGACTATATGGTCTTTGTAGCAGTGAAGCTTTGCTATAGGAGAGCAGGTTGTTAACTTAGGGTTTTGTTTGAGAACACTCAAAATTAATAGGAGTCTATTTTTTCTTGATTTTTTTTTTTTTTTTTTAATTTCCTAGTGTCACTTAGTTTCTTGTCAAAGAATCTTTCAGGCCAACTCCTGGGTATGTGTTGGTCAGATCAGGTATTATTGAGGGGAATTTATGCCTGGCTGCCAGGATTCTGGGAAGGTTAGAGAAAGATCAATTAACATGTGTCAGTTCAACATGTAGTTGTTCAATTTATTTCTCTATTTTCAGCTCTATTCCTCAATTCTGCCATCAATTGAGCATGAGTCTGGGGTCTCCCCAGCTCAATTGTCTCAAAGACGAGGAGGAGAATGCCTTAGCTGTCCTTTGCCCTCCTAGGCATTTATATTACTATTTCCTTGATGGTTAAGTCTGTAATCATGTCTCCCCACATGCTTTCTGCCTTCTAACAACCAGAAATAACTTGCCTGCTGTTTTCTGTTCTCTTGTTTTCTATCCTTGGGTTTATAGTAATTTATCATCACTTTCGTGAATTCAGGGGTGGGAGATGAGAGGAATGGGGAGGGGTAAATGAGCATCCATGTTCAAGTAGAGGTATAATTCGTTAACTGTGTTAGCTGAACTCCATGAAGAGAGGATGTGTAGCTACCTTATTCACAGCTCTATACCCATGATCTAGCAGAGTGCCAGGCACATAGTTAGCACTCATTAAATATGTGCTGAATGAATGCTTCAAAAAGAAATATGTAATATTTAGATATCTGTTTGACAGAGTCCGTGGATTTCCAATTCAAAGGAGAAAATGCAGAGATGTTGTGGGAAGCAGGCAAGACCATTATTTTGACCCAGCATAGTGGCATGGATAGACAGACAATTACTATTTAAAAATTCAGTTCCATTAGCCTTGTTCTTAGTTAATATATTTTGCAGGCACTCTTTTTTTTTTTTTTTTTTTTGAGCCTGAGTCTCACTCTGTCGCCCAGGCTGGAGTGCAGTGGAGCAATCTCAGCTCACTGTAAGCTCTGCCTCACGGGTTCACGCCGTTCTCCTGCCTCAGCCTCCCGAGTAGCTGGGACTACAGGCGCCTGTCACCACGCCCGGCTAATTGTTTTGTATTTTTAGTAGAGACGGGGTTTCACCGTGTTTGCCAGGATGGTCTCGATCTCCTGACCTCGTGATCCACCTGCCTTGGCCTCCCAAAGTGCTGGGATTACAGGCGTGGGCCACCACGCCCAGCCTGCAGGCACTCTTTACACTTAATTTTTTTTTTCCCCCAGGTAAAACACCCTTCTCTACTTCAAGGATATATGGATCACATTCCTGGGCCATTGCTAAGTATTATGAAGTGATTCGTTATTTTGTAAAACAATGGAAGGTCAAATAAATAATTTTTCTTTTTCAAATATTTGTGGTGTTTTGTCATGGTAAATTGAGAGGTTATGCTCCATATCACCTGGCATGTAAAATATGATCTGCTTAATTCTTAGAAGATAGTTATCTTCTATTTGAACAAATACACTGTCTAGTAGCCTTGTACCTTGCGTTCTTGAAAAACAAACATACACAAGTGTGATTGTGTAATACTTTGGGAAAGAATACATAAAGCAGAGACAGATCTAAATATTCTTTTAGTACGATTAGAATTTCTCAGCATGTTTTATCTGGCACTTATACGAAAATATTGCTATGATGAATGTGCATGTATCAGAAAAGGTAAGTTACATTAACTTAACTCTCTATTGTTTTTAAGGAAATTCTAAATCCTAATTTGGTTTAGGCCTTTAAACTAATGTCCATATAACCCAGCATGACTTATAAAATCTGTGATTATAGGCATCTGTTTATTAGTGTTTATATATCAAAACATTTATATGAGCAGGCAAATATTCTTCAGATAAATCATACCCTTCCTAAGTATTTTCCTCCAGAGAAGGTCACTAGTTTGAGAGTAAAAGTACATATATATGTTTGTGTGCTTGTGTGTGTGTGTGTCTCTGTGTGTATAACATACAGGTTTAAAATGAAAATTCCTTGGCTATAGAAAATATATTTACATGTATATAATAAATTGCTACAGTGTTACAAAAGCCCATACTTTCTTATTACCTGGGAAATCCAAAAATTCCCTTTCTACTTCCATCTATACAATTCAGCTTGAAATAAAATCCCATGTATAAAAGAAAGAGAACATAAGTCCTATTTTTATGAGAAAGCAATTCCAAAGCCACGATGTGTCTATTTTGCTTCTAAAAATTCTACTTAGGTGCAAGGACATAGAAGACACACACTGTAGTTTCCCATTAGCTTGTGCTGTATATATAGAATCAAAATTAGTATGGCTAACATCTTGTGACTATGGCCATTCTTAATGACTCTTGCAATGCTTATGGATAAAACTGATTCTCAATTATCACTCTAGTAATTGGGGCTGCAATTTTAGCATAAGCGAACACCATGGGAGGCCCAGAACTTCACTGTGGCACAGAACCCCAAAGCCTTCTCACGCTGTCCTTTCTCTTATAACTTGACCTTCATTTGATTCCAAAAACTTGTTCTGATTTGATCAAATTTCTCTGTGCCTGGAGAAGTTGTCATTAATGTACGTTAATTTACCATCATCTTCTGTGTATCTTTCCTTCCGCTCTGGACAATCAGCCCCTTTCTCCCTTTTAGTTTTCCATGATACGATCTTTAGTCACACTCCTCCTGCAGCAGCCTTTTCAAGATATTATTCCTAATGGATACATATGCTCAAGTATGTAGACCTGCCATTCTATATGATAAATATCAGCGCCACACTTTGTTTTCCTTGTACTCTGTCTATAGACTCTAAGTCCTATAATTGCAGGAGCTTTGTGTATCCTCTAAATGATGTATCCCCAGAACCTAATGTAGTGTGTAGAACATAGTAGGCATTCATTACATATTTGTTGTGTGAATAAATGCAATTGTTTGTGATTCTATTACATTTTGAACTTCCATGTGCCAAGGTCTGTTTCTTTAGTCCAGCTACTAAGGTATTTGTCTGAGAAATGCATCAGGATCTGAGTTGTGTTGCATCATAAGAGGAAATCATTTACAATGATTATTGTTGTTCTTAACAGCAATAACCACAAAAGTGCTTATAAATGCTTAATTGTCTGTGGAGATATATGTGGTAGTGTATGAAAAAAGGAAAAAGACCCAAATTTACAGAGCTTGACAGGTACCTCAGTTGTAGACTCAGACATGATAGAACATAAGAAAGGCAGAATTCAGGCCATTTTGATGTAAAATTAAGAAAAATAAGATTGCCAATTTTTGTATCTCAAATGATATTTTTAAATAAGCTAATTTTATGAAAAAAATCAAAAGTTTTTATGTGTAGTTAATTTTTCCTTACCAAAATAATAGAAAAATCCAAATAACATACAGATGATCAACACGGTTCATGCACACAAACATACTCTTGTTCATACATGCAGTTTTTAGAAATGCCTGTACCTAAGTAGTAACCATCAGTAACTTTCTAACTGAGATCCTCTTGATAATAAAAGAGAGTTAATAGCTTAAGAAAATCTTTGTTCTTATTGACTGAGGAAAAACAGGCTTCATGTGTCATTACCAGGTATTTAGGAAATTCAAGCATATAAACACTAAGCTACAATAATATCCCCGTTAAACCAATGAGAGATATCTGTTATTAAAAAAAAAAAAAAGATTATTGTAGTTGACAGTAGATGTGCTGACATCATCCTAAATATTTGAATTTGCTAATAATTGTCCTCTACACAATTGTAGTACAAGTTCATCCTTAAGATGCATATGTTTTGCTAATGTTAAGATTAGCTGATTAATATTGATGGCAGCTAAGGCCAGTGGCTAATGTCTGACATCTGTTTGGGAAATCAGTGTTCCCCTTCAGAAAGCTGGCATTTCTGTCGAGGTTAGAATGAGGGGTTAGTGTGTAAGGAATTATGATTAGGGTTTTATGTATGGTTAAGGTTAGGAATAGGGACATGATCTATCTCATTTCTGTTCGTCTCAATGTATTTCTGGTGTCAAGTTGCTTGCTCTATTCTGTGTTAACAAACAGGTCTTCCCCTCTTGTTCCCTTGTGGCACATTCACTGTGGCACATTATTTCATGTGCTCCATTCTGTGTTAATGGACTGATTGATCTCATTTTCTTATCTGTGTTAGTCCTTTGTCCTTAAAGAATCTCTTCATTTGGGATAGAAGCATTCTTTTTGTTCAACTTGTTTATTTGAGTCACAGGTGGACACTTTAACTGATTGAAAGTGGGAAATTAATTTTTACCTCATTCTTTTCCAGTGCCACCTTAACCTTAATATTAATACTAAAACCACATCAAAGGGAACTGTGTTTCAGTTTGGGGAGGGAAAGGTATAGATATATGGATTTGTCTCCCAAAATTAAAATTTTAATAAGGGAAAAATTGTAAACCAAAAAAGTCATAGTCTTTTAATTTTTTTCTAACACAGTTATCATTTACTTTATTTTTCTCTAGTGGGCTTTAGTATTAATCAGTGTATAGGGGAGGTAGAAAGAGTTTTCCTATAACTTATACAAAGGGAAGCATTGAACATTTATTATAGCAAAAGACTACTAAAGTGAGGTAACCACAGAGACTCAGAAAATCAACCAACCTGAAAAGGAAAGAACACTAGGACCTCTCAGTATACTGAATGAATGCACAATTAAAGTCTGTTTTCCTTTTATTTCCATTTTGCTTTAACTGAAACATCAAGTGGAAAACCATGAAAACCTTGAAAATTGAAGAAAACTTCTAAAGAACATTCGAGGATCTTACTATATTGATGTACATTGCTTATTTGATATTGTTAATGAAGTTCTTTAAGCCATTATGTCAAAGGCTTCAAGACATTTTGTTCAGTAAATGAAAAATGAAACTTTAACACACTCTTGTAAGAATTTGGTTAAAAACTTTTAAAAAATACAGTTTTTTAGGTAAAGGTTTCCATCAACCTCAAAAAGCTTTTAATTTAGTACACATTTCCTGTCTGTTGGGGGTAAGCAAAACTAAATGAGAAGAAAATTGAAATTATCGATGTATATCCCCTATTAAATGTAAGTTGGGGCTAGGGTGGTATATTCTTTTATTACTATTATTTTATTACTATTAATTTTTAGACAGAGTTTTTTTATTTCAAAATGATATCCCAGTTTGCCAACTTCTAGATTGAGCAAAGTGCTGCTTAAATTTTTTGTGCCTAAGACTCCATATCTTTAAAATGGGTGCAGCAAAATAGGGATAATCAATGAAATATTGCATGTAGCATGTTTGGACATACCTGATACATAGTAAGTACACAATACATATTATTTAGTATTAGTAAGGGTACTAATATTATCTAGCATAATACCCAGCTAGCATTGGACCTTTTCTGTCTTCAAATTAATGAATGAAGAAAATATATATATTGTCTTCATAAGAATAAGATTCAGGGACATTATAGTAATGTAAACTTTACCAAATATGAGAGTACCCTAATTTAGGACAAGGGATTAGATGGATTAACACTTTGTTCCTGGATTTCTTATTATAAGAGAAGAGATTAACACATTTGTCTTGCAAAATATTTTTCTTAAAATGAAATTGAATGAATTTAGCATTTCCTCATTGGTGCTCACTTCAACCCCAGGAACGTTACAGACAGAGTTGGTTCACGTTTTCCCACAGAGTTGTTCAATGCTTTCCTCATCTAATAACATTAAACATTGGATTGCAGGAACTATCACCCTCTTACATAGACTACTGTCTGAGTAAAATATTTGTTCTCAGTTTACTTGGTTTTTTTGGGAAGTAATGATGCAGTCATTCTGATTTGTAGATGTCTTCTTGTATATCTCATGGCCAAGATATAATAGAGACTCCAAGAAGGCCTGACTTACTCCTGATGGGAGCATTAATAACCAGTACAGGCACTGTGGTAACTTGTAGATTGTTTAGTTCTCCTTTTGTCTAGAACCCTTATAAGGCAGATCTCATTATTGTCATTTCTTCATCAAAGAAACTCAGATCTGCCTTGGTTATATCACTTTATTTAGATCTAGTCACAAAGACAGTCAGCTCTCAAACCTTTGTTTTTTTTCTGACATTTCTGAAAAAAATGACCTTTCACATCTCCATTTAGTTGCTATTACCTTCTGCCTTATTCTGGATACCATAGTGTAAACACATATTCTTTAAAGGAATGTATGAGACCTTAGAAATTCACCAACAGTTTAAAAAAACACTCTTTAAGAAGTAAAATTATTGTGGTTAATTAGTCTCCTGTATACTAAATAGAATTCCAATTCAGATTCGGGGTATTAAATATAACATTTTATTTAATCCTCAATTATGAGGTAGGTGTTATTATTGCCATGTAAATTAATACATATCATATACCTTCCTAGTCACATATGAAATGACTTGTTAATTCATAGAAATTGAATGTCAAAAGGTCTGCTCCAACTTTATGAATGCTATTTAAGATTGGGTTAGAATTTTTGGTAGTCATGGCATATTATTACCTCTAATTCAGCTGTTACTAATAAAAACACATCGGTTTCAGATGCGCTATTCAGTGAACATTCTAACATCTGGTACCTATGTGATTAAGGACCTAAAGGCTAGATTCTTAAGAAATAATTTATTAGATCATTGCTCTTATGTAAATCTTCCCTTAAGAGAGATTCATACTCAGTCTATAGTAATTCACTTCTGGTACCCTAAAGTTAGTTGCTTGGCTCTGCTGTCAGATAAAGGTAGTATCAAATAACAACATGATACAAGCAAGAAAGCAAAATAAAGAGAAAGAAGGAAATTCAGCAGTTTGATATTTTGATTGATAGTTGCAGGGTCTATGCCAATAAAAATTATTATTTAGATAGCATTAATGTAGTTATTGACTCAAGCAATATGTTCATGCATGCAATATTTTATTTTGGTATTCTTTACCATTTTAAAAATAATGATAAACAACGGATATACTCTTTCTCCAAAAGAAAATAGCAAGATAAAGCAGTTTTGACATGCAGTTTGAGTAAATATATCTAAAATATGTAATGAGAATGGGAGCTTTCACATCTGCTATATTCATTATCAAAAGGTTATTCTAGATCTTTTATTTAATCTAGTAATATCATTATCTAGCAAAGACAGTAATTTTAGTAATGCTTTAAATTTAAAAAAGAAATTACTTGAATTATGGCAGCAAATGGATATATTTAAAACTGAGGGTGAAATGAAGCATATATCAAAAGAACCAACAAATGAGAGAAGATAAAGATAATCAATATACTCAGACAGAAAAGTATGCTTAGTACACAGCAGTGAGCAGTTTCTGAGGTTTCTGGTGCAAGAGAATTACCTCTTTCAATAAAATGAGTCAATTGTAACCAAATTATGAAATAATCTCTTACTATTTGATTTTTTGATACATGAAATTATTTTTGCTGCAGATTTTAATATAACAATATATTATAGTCATAGAGCACTTTCCTAATTTAGTAATTGAAAGCTTGTGTAAAAATGTTTCTCGGTTTTTGTTTTTTTTCTTATATTGGCCATGAAAACATTCTTTTGAGGAGGATTTTATTTTCCGTTGACAAGTTTCAGTAAATATAATTTAGTTGAATTTAATAAAACTAGATGCATAAGATGAGGTAGGTAATTCAACCGTCAGACGAACTGTAGTTAGTTAAGGTATGCAACGGTTTTTGTTTTTCTTCCAGGCAAGTGTCAGTTAAATAGCATTCATTTCCTTCAAAATACTCCCTCACCTCAGCCCCTCAAAAGAATTTCAATGCTATTTTTGAAAATATTTTGAATTACTGGTCGTAAAGGAGTTTTAAAACATTCCTGTGAAGTGCTTTAGAGCTTCACCCAGTAGTGTCAGGAGTATTCATTCTTACTTAAACAAGAGAACAGAAAACAGGACTGGCTATAGCAGATGCCAGCTTCAAAGATTCAAGTGCAGAGGAAATCAGAGAAAAGAACAGGCAGAACAGACGGTTAAAAGTAAGTTAGTTTTTCTGAAATTAGCGCAAATTGTTTTAATAGCTATTTGTATTTTAACAGCATAATTTAACAATTTATATTTTGAGAGTATATCCGTGAAAATAAGTCCCAAAGTGAGAAAGCATTTGTGTGTGTGTATATATATAGGAATATTAATTTTCAGAACTCAATCTTTAAGACTGATAACAATCATCCTAGATGCAAAAATCTAAAAGAAAAAAAAAAAAACAAGAAGTTTCCCAATGTTAATTATCTTTGTTTTCTGATTTTATATATTTAAGAAAACTATTGAAACATCTGAATCTTCACTAAACCCTATAGAGAATGGCTGTCTCTAGGCAAGTGTTCTAATTATATAATTTTCATTTATATAGTGTTTCTTGTTGCTTGAAAAGCTCCTTTCTAATCTAGCAGAATATGTTAGAACAAACGATCCCAGTAACTGAGAATTCTATTGCATCAGGATCTGTTATTTATATATATTTTTTTCTTTTTGAGCTTACGGTGGGCAGTGTACACAGCTGACCCATTCTTCTGTCTTTGCGTATGTATTTTTAAATTCTAGTCATTGTGCAGTGAGAATTTGCAGGTGTTTCTCAGAGAACTTTTTCCCCTCTAGCTGGATGTGGAAAGGACAATGCAATTAATAACAGATGGCACGGGATGACCACGTCCTTGAGAGAACGCCTTATTGGCACCTCCTGCTAATTGTATCACATATAACACAACTAAAAGCATAATAAATCTGAACTGGGGGACATTTTATGCAAGAGCTCTTCTCCTTTTCCAGACGGTAAATTGCTCAGCTCTTGAAATATCTATAACCTTGTGACACTCAACTTGCATTAGCTTAATTGCCTTTTTTCCATCTCCCTCCCCCTTCTACCCTCCCTTTCTCTCTGTCTCCTTCTCTCTTCTTTTTTCTCACCCTCTCACTATCTCTTTCTTGCTGTCTCGTATTTTTCCCTCTAGGTATGAGGAAACAATTTGGCATTTGTTTTTCTACCTAGTTTAGTGCTGCGTCTAATACAGCTGTATTTCCTAGCTTGTATAGAATTTTGTCAGGATTTGATCTGGTGGCATCAATGAGAAATTATTCTTTGAAAGAGCCTTTTTTTTTTTTTTTTTTTTGGACAGAGTCTTAGTCTGTCATCAGGCTGGAGTGAAGTGGTGTGATCTTGGCTCACTGGCTTACTGCAATCTCTGCCTCCCGGGTTGAAGTGATTCTCCTGCTTCCGCCTCCCAAGTAGCTGGGGCAACAGGCATGTGCCACCATGCCTAGCTATTTTATGTATATTTAGTAGAGACAGGATTTCACCATGTTGGCCAGGGTGGTCTCGATCTCTTGACCTCATAATCCACCCGCCTCGGCCTCCTAAAGTGCTGGGATTACAGGTGTGAGTCACCATGGCAGGCCTCTTTTAAAGGGCTTTAAAACACTTTCCTTAACATTTGTGTTGAGAGAGAAAGTGCCTATCTAATTGCTGATGTAATTTAATAAATCTGTAAAGAAAAAAAAAAGGGCTCTCACTAAGTGTAAACTCATGGGAGCTTCGGATGGACATACACAATAACACACGTATGTATGTAAACAAACACATCCATCCACATACATGCACAGGACTTTTTTCTTTTTTCGTACAATGGCAATGTAATTCACCATATTCTGTAGCATTGAAAAGGATTGCATTTTCTTCCATTTCATAACTTGGTTTGGTATTATTAACAATTTGTAAAGTAAAAGTATTATGCCAGAAATGGAGCCACCTAGCAATTATCATTTTTCTTTCCTCCATGAAAATGCTATAGTGAGTAGCATGAATTTCATAGTAAGTTCCTACACATCTATTTTCATTTTTGGAGGTTTGCCTATAAATGAGCAAACAAAAAGTAATTTAAATTACATTTGGAGTTAAAAACAAATACATCGAAATCATGAAGTATGTGTTGAAGTTTTGTCTTGGCTGGCTAGCTCTGTGTGTGTGTGTGTGTGCACGCACGCGCGCACGTGTGCACGTGGATGTTTGTGGGTGTGCACGTGTGCATGTGTGCACACTGACACATTCTTTCCTTAGCTACGTAGATGTCTATTTCTTTCCAGTGATTTATCTTCATTGGTGAGAGTAACCTTAGTATTTCTGTCAGTTGGATGAACCAATGCTAAAATGAGACAAAGAATAGCTCATTCAAGAAATTATATAATTTAAAAGAAAGCAGTCATATTTTTAGATCTTCATGGTATATTCCTACATCTCCTACTGACCAATACTTTGGGCAAAAACTCCTAGGGCAGTTCAGGACCTGGGACATACCTGAAATTGGGTATAATGGAAAGCGAATAATTCTCATGATTGTGAACTTGCTTATTTGGGCTCTGGTGGCACAAGAAGCATTGTTAGGAGTTGTTTGTTAAGTGTATAGACCCCAATAGTAGGTTTGTGACAGATGAAAGTTAACATTATTATTAGTAGTATGAATTTCAAAAGTACTTAAGTCACAACCTGCATTTAGCTAATGAATGACCTTAGTAAGTCCTACTACTTTTATGAGCACCTTTATCTTCCTTTACAAAGTGAGGAATCAGAACTAGAATGAGTAATATTCTAATAGTACTGCCTTGAAGACTAGGGGTTCTGTAGACTCCCACTGTAGATTGGGGAGAGATGGAAGGATGAGACTATAGTGCTACAAGCCACTATTCTCAGAGCAATTTTGGTATCATTCGTTGTGTTTATATGTTTCATATAGGATTTACTTGGAGCAATCTTTTGAATGTATGTCTTCTTGGGTAAAATCATTCAAAAATAATTAGATTGCATAATTGCTAAGGTTTCTTTCAGCTAGCAATTCTATGATATATATACCAGCATGCCTCCTAATTAATATGATCTAATTCTAATGTTCTTAATGAATGAAACCTGGCATTTAGAACCAATATCTCTGCTCTTTCTACTTGTTTCGCCATTGAAAAATAATGTACAATACATGGATAAACGTAAGTAAACTCCTTTGCGTTAAATGTATATTTGTGATTAAATATTTAAAATATACATTACTTTATGTTTCTAGATTTTGAAGAATAATAGTTATTTTTACAGGAGGCAGAATCTTAAAGCTCAAGTAAATATGGATCTTATTTATTATTATTTTTTTAATTTCATGACTGTCCCTTCATCCCCATATATTTACCGTTCACTATCTTGAGGTCAGTGCAGCCAGAAGGTTGTTTGGTAGAAACATGAAGATAGTTTTACCACTTTTAGAACAACGAATAACATAAAACAACGAATAAAAGTATTAATTAGAGTGATATTCGGTGTTTATCTCATTTGTGTTCCTACCAGAATCAGCTATTTTCTAGGAGCAGATTCTTCTTTCTGGTTCAATAGTCAAATCAAGATGTTTATCCTGTATACAGAGAAAAAAAGGCTAATGTGATAGAAAATCTACTCATTTTCATATATCACTGCACAATAACTTATCCAATTTCTGACTTAATCTTACTTTTGGTTGCTGTGAGGATTAGAACAAGTGAATGCATTTGAAAAATATAAAGCCTTGAATAAATGTAATAATCTCATCATAGGTGGGAACCATCTCTTATTCATCTTTGAAGCCTCATCACTTAACATGTTTTCTAGTTTATAGTCAATGCTTTGTAAATATTTGATGAATACATAAGTAAATTGATGAATAAATAATAATATACCTAATTCTATATTTGGGCCAGTGCATAAGATAAGGTAAATGCTCACTGAATTTTTTATAACAAACATAATAAAAATCAATAAAAAATCAGCATATACTGCTTCTCTATGTATTACCTTATGTGATTGTAACAACTGAAAAAAAAAAAAAGAAAAGACGAAACCAAAGCTGATGCTTACAAACATGGCTGATTGCTTTCCTGTGTACAAATGTTAATCAGATACCATCAGTTAAAGGGGATGGGCAGAAAAGAAAGTGAGAGAAAAGGATTCAGAAATCAATTGTGCTCTCCTATGGTTGTATTAACTTTTCTTCTCTGCAACTAATTGTGAGTTTTGCCGCTCATTTTGAACCCAAATTTATCTCAAGTCCACACACACCAGGTGATATCTCACTTATATTATTGTAAATTATTTACATCACAAATTCTAGGTCATGAAGCAGAGGTGATGGAATATTTTTACATAAAAATGTTGGGATGTTGGGATCATGTTTTATTTTAAGCCTCCTACACTGATTATTTTATTCTCAGTGTATGTCCTACATTAGCTTCTGAATTTGGATATTAGTGCGATGAATGGGATCATTACATAGCAAGTGTTCCATCTTTCCTGTTTAATGCTATACTTCAAACCCTCGGGAATTGCTGATATATTGGAATATATTCAGGATTGAGTATTACATTTTGTATTTACATATGATTTCAGGTAACTTATTTGAAATTCCTTAGATCTTTGTTCTCTTTAAAAATAGCAGTGACAATAGCAAGTACTAACCTATCATTTAGAGTTGGAAATCATTTGGCCGTAGGGAATTGGTAAGTGGAAATACACTAGATTTGAAATTTATCTGAACTGGATTCAATTCTTGGATTTTCCAGTTACTACATGATTTTGAAACAGTTTCTCATACTCTAGATTGCTTATTTATAAAATACCACAATGAACTCACTGGATCATTTAGAAGATTAGACATAATAAAAACAGAGTGCATAGTATAGTATCTGACTATATTCATTCAAAACTGCCTCTTTCATTACTATTATACTACTACTACTGATTAACAAAGTGAAAGTATTAGTTTTTAGATCACTGTTCTCTAGCAGAGGGGAGAGATTTTGCCGGTCCCTAGTTCCCGGAGACATTTGTTGATGTTTAGAGATATTTTTGGTTGTCATGAATTGAAGGGGAGGTTACTACAGGAATATATTGTGTAGAGTCCAGGGATGCTGCTGAACAACCTGTATCACACAGCACAGTCTCCCACAACAAAGAAACATTTGGCTTAAAGTTTCAATAGTGCTTACATTGAGAAACACTGATTGATTTAAATTATTTTGAGTCAAACCACTCTCTTGCAACAACAACAAAAAAAAAATGTATTTTAAGTTGTAATTCAAATTATCTGCTTCAGATTCCAAGAATTGAAGCTAGGAAGCATCTATACCGAATGACTACAATATCCTATTCCTTATGTTTAACTTGGTCTTAGGCTATAGGAAATGGGTTCTGCCCTTAATATAACTTAGAAATACGTGAAATTTTTCAGTCATTTAAGGCATATTGTATCTGAATTTTAATTACCTCCTCATCAAATTGGCTAAGTAGTTAAGAAGTGAAGCTCCAATTGACCTGAATTAGTTATTCTGTGGTCTGTGTTTTGTACCACCTTTTGACTTTGCTATTTTCAGGAAATGAGAGGGATTATGGAGAATCAATGCTGTAGTGGATGGCTAAAAGCATAATTACTTTAGCTTAGCACAACTTTCTTTAGTAACATTAGTTTTAAGTTTATGCTATTTACTGTATAAACTCAAAGATTTTATCCATACCAGTGCAACTTGGAATGCAGTCAAGGGTAATATAAATGATTAATTTAGGTTGGTATGCAGATGACACAAAGATCGAATATAATCTTAATTGGCAAGAGGATTTTGTTCTTTTTTTTAATAGACTGATTAAAAAGTGTCTTTATGTTGTCACTGAGTTTCTATACCTTGTCAATACCCCAAAGATTGCAGACTTTAAATACAAGAAGACAGAGATAACAGACATGGAAAAAAAAAAAAAAAAGAAGAAGAAGAATCTCTGACAATCATTTACTTATTCAACTTTATTCAAAACTCAACACTCTTCAAAATATTCATGTATTATACAAACAAAAGTATTTTTCCCATAGAGAAAAAACATAACATTTTATAATTGAAACTTGTGTGTTGTAGAGGTGATGGGATATATATTAACAAGGATAGACATGGTTCTGGTTGCCCACAGCCCTACATGTGGACCCAAAGACAAAGTTCTTGATTTACAACCTTTTATTTTGTTTTTTCTCCCAAAATAGGTAGTAGTATTTTTAGAAACAAAGGATGGCACACACATTTCAATCAGCACTTTCCCCTTGAGCCCTCAGTACAATCTGTACAATCTCCTTTCTTTCCCTATTTCACTTCACTACCATTAGGGCCCTTGTCTGCTACGGGAGGAGTATAAATAATAAGCCTCAACAAAAGACAAAACAGTTGGATCAAACAGGCAAATTCTCTGAAGGAGGCAAGAGGGATTAGCAATGTCATATTGACAAGCTGCACTAGAGGGCAAGAGAGAGAAGAATTGTAGCTTCAGCTACAATTCAACAGAAAATAGAGAAGGTAAACTTGAACAATCACCCTTGGAAAATTAGTAGAATCTGTTTAAAAGTTGCTTTCAGATATCCAGCATTTATTTAGGAAGTAAATGACTCCACAAAATCAGTAAAAAATATTTTCATATCTATTCCTGAAGAGAATTCATTGGTTTGCATGAAGAAACCTTTTTTATTTTTTTTAAAAGGAAAAGCAAAATTTATTTTTGTGAGAACAAATACACAAGGAAAATATTATGTAGCTTCAATAGGGTAAATAATCTTTCAAAAAAAAAAGCACACAAGCTAGACAATTTCTTGACCTTTCTGCAATCTGTTAGTCAGTTGGATGTCTCCCTCTTCCTCTGATGATATTTAGAGCTGGGGAATCAATGTGGTGGCAGTGTCTTTGAGTCAAGTACTGTCATGTTCTGGTCACCATGTTTATCATTATAACAAATATGAATTCAAGTGGATAACAAGGCGACATCCTAGTGGAAACTGTAGCACTTGGTTATTTATCTGTCATCAGTCTACTGAACTAGCAATGAGGAGGAGATGAACTATCACCTGCTAGATTCCTAATTCATCTGTTTGTTTAAAACTGCACTGTGGAGATCAACAAGAGACCACTTCCTTAAAAAACTTCACAATGTTTCTGTTTAATAAGGGATGGCTGTAAAGTGTTCTTGTGTTTGTGATCAGAGCTAGGAACCAAGTTTTGAGCAATTTCTAATGGTTTAAATAAATCAAATGTATTATAAATGTAAAATCTAAACATATTGTAGACCCTTAATTGACTTGTAGAAGTAAACCTATTATAAATGTATTAATTTCAATGTAAAATGTGTGAAAATAAAGAATATTATATTGAAATTTAGGGGATATAAAGAACTTATCAAAGAAATTTTATTACTCTTAAGGAATGCTTCAGGGGGAATGAGCTTTTATGATAACATGTAAAAGGAAAAATAATTAGAAAGGGGATTATTAAGCAACAGAAATTCCATATTTAGAAGAGACATATTAGAGTTTCAAAATCTATTAACAGAGATCATTATATATGAAGGAAAACATTTAAACAGCTATTTTTTTTCTATTTTCTGAACATTTTATCTCCCATTTGAAATAGATGGGTAAACTATTCACTCATATTGTGTACAATAGACAATATAAATTTAAGAGCCTTCAAGTTATATGAACCAGGTTGACATGAAAAAAAAAAAAAAGCGTTAATACAGTTGGAAGCATCTTGCATACTTTTCTAAACATGGCTAACTTAGACCTGATGGTTCTACAAAACAAAGCTGACTTCTTGGAATGAATGAACAAAACTTGCCATGATGCAGAACGGGAGAGTGGTTGCCTAAGGAACTGGAAAATCCAAGTTGTCTCTCTTCATTTAAAAGGACCCCCTTTCTCTTGTGGAAATGTCATCCTGCAGTTTATAATGAAAACCTGAGGAAACCCTGAGGGAGACCTGGTGCTTTTAGTAAATGATGCAAGCCCCATTGACTTACAGTAAAAATCAGCTTGTGGGGCTATTTACTGCTCCCTTTGGCATCCAGGCTCCCTCCTTCCTTCATGAAAAAAAAAGAGAGACAGAGGGATATTAGGGCTGTGGCAGAGGGAATGAAAAGCACTGGGATTCCTAGAAGATTTATGCCTCCCTGAGAATGGGCTAACATGGGTAAACCAGGATGAGAAACGGCCTCCGATGCCGTCCGAGGCAGGGGAGACAGATGATCAAGCTAAATAAAAATAAAAAAAAAACAGAAAAAAGTTGATTTGGAAAGTTGGTTGATGAAAACATTTCAGTAGATTAGATATTTTGTATTAAATTCCACACAACCAAACATTACACATACAAAATTTTTTACATAAATGTTCCTTCTCATTGTTTCAAAACAAATGCTATGAAGTTCACCCCTGATTTTTGCAATCAAATGCTTTCTATCTGGCATTTGGCAACAAAACACAACAAACAAGGAAACTAGAAACATAATTTTAAACACTTCTTAATAATATAGAAAAGCAAGATTTTACCCCCAAAAATCCATAACTCCATATTTTAAGAGAGGTTGTTGCCTCGATCGACCAAGGCTATGACTTTTTCAGAAAGAAATGTAATTGTCTTTTTTTTTTTTTTTTTTCGGTCCCATGGCAAGAGGTTAAGACTTGTATTACTTCACCAATAGAAGATTTCTCACAAATTCAAGTACTCAGAGTATGTAGTGTTTTTAGGGAGGAACCACTTATTCTGAAGTTCATTCTCAGGATTTCTGGGGTAAATATTTGCCTACAAAATTTAGTTAACACACATGCAATACAAATGTAACTTACGTACCAAAACACTTAACCTTTTAAAATTAAAATAAAAAAGAATAAAAATTCAAAAATCATTTAAGGCAGCTGCCATATACTATATTACAAAAGTAAATATTAAATCATATATTAAAAGGTTGTTTCTCTCCTTGAAAGAGAAATATGGGAGAGGAGAAAGATAAAAGCCAGGAGAAGAAATGGAGAACATTTCACCACATGTTTACAAAACAAAATGCTGTATTCAGGCAAGTTAATTGGTAGAGGATGCATCAGCTGTGCTTGCAAAGGGCACTAATATGTAACTGAACTGTCAGCCATTGTGCTCACTGGAAAGGGGTACTATCCTACCCTTATTCAATCTGTAAAGTGATATAGCGGTGCCTCCTGCAGGTCTGGAGACACAGAGTCCACATATACAAGGAATGTCAAAACATGGATCAATTATATTTCTGGCCAGAAAGGTCAAGTGTTGAACTTAACCAGCTGAGTTAAAACAAGTCACTTGTCAAATCTGTCCTAGGGACATGAAGCCAGAGTCTTGTATCTCAATGGCAGCCATAGCTTGGATTTGGGACACTGGAAGAGTGGAACTGAAATACTATATTTCAAAACTAAAGTATTTAACAGTAAGATGGACTTGGAAAGTAAGTGTAAAACAATTTCAATGAATGATAAAGAATATCACTTTTATTTATTTTATCTAAAATACTGAGAAGTATATTTCATATTTGATCCTCCCTTATTTTTTGTGGTATAGTAACTAAATGGCTTTGTGATTGGAACTTCAGGTACATCATCACACTTAATTCTCACAGAAAAATAATGTAAATCTCATCTACAATTTATAACAGAGATAGCCGAGGCTTGCAAAGGCTGATGAAATTTTTAGCTGTCATAGCTAGTATATAGTATAGCCAGAACTTAAAACAGTTCTGCTACTTAAGTCCACAATTTTTGTACCAAACTAATATGAACTTCATCATTTTATATATTTTAAGCCATTGCTCTGTTTTGCACTTAATTAATTGTTTAATGTGTTTGAATCTTTAATTTCACCAATGTTAACAGGTTGAAAGTTAATTATGTAGAATTAGATTTTTTTCTTTGGTCAGCAAAACAAACAAGAGACTTTAATTCACACTCTGATCAATTGGTTTCAAGAATGAAAAAACAAATTCTTTTTTGCAAAATCAGACAAATGTAATGTTTCTGTTGGAATAAATATGTCATGAAGCTAATAAGCTCAAATATAATTAAGATTTTTCTTCAAGATTAGACTTGCTGGAGTAATATTATTTACAAGATATAAATATAATCACATTGCCTATAAACAGCCTAATAATTAAAGAAGAGTTTTTGGTTATTACATTTATTTTAAAATGAGAATTTTTTTTTTAAATGTCCAACACCAAGAAAGAGGCTAACTTGATTCTTGGTGGAATGGAATTTAGGAAGGGTTATAAGAGATGTGTTAAGATTCCTGCTATCCTGTGCTTTCTGCACTTCTTCATTTATTTTTCTTTTTCTATAAAGTGAAAATGTGAGAACATTTACAAGCGAAGTAACATTGTTGAGTACTTATTATGTGCCAGGTGTTTTTCATCTATTGCTTTCTTTAAGCTCAGACAAAATCAGCATTACTTTCTCCCTAGCACTAAGGAAACTGAGCCTGAAGAGATCCACTGACATACCTAAAACATACATTTGGGAAATGGTAGAACAGTTATTTAAACCTAGAACCCTGGCTTTAGAAGTTTCATTTTCTCATTACTCCAGGGTGTTTATGGAGATGCAAAATGCATCCCGAACTTCATCAGTTTTCCTTTTCTGGGACTCACAAAATGTATGTTTCAATAATATAAAAGAGAAATTTAAAAGTTGGAGAAACAGCAATTATGTACACTTTAGACTTTATTAGTTAATATGCAAATTCAATAGCTAACATGCTATAAAATATTGCATATTTGTAAGTTTAATTCAATTCTCTTTTTTACCGTGACTCCATTTTGATATCAGTAGTGTTGAAATGGGAGAGTTCCCTGACCCCCCTCGCAGGACATACAACAGGAGCGTGGCTTATCTTGAGAGCTACAAACCACTGATGGGAGAGGGAGCATGCAGATGGGCAGGTGCAGGAGCCAGGACTAGGGCTTTGGCCACTGGCCCCACAGTAGTGTCTAGGGGTGGATGTCTAAGACTCCTGAAGCCCCAGTGGGTATGTTACAGTGCTCCTTTAGCTCTACCATCGGCAGACAGCTTAAGTGTTAACCAGATCAGTGCCCTCTTGGTACCTGGATTCTTGTCTGGCATCCAGGAAGAATCAGGTCACCTGGACAAATTGAAGGATGGTAAATGCGAGGGATTTTATTGCTGGATGGAGATGATTCTCAGTGGGATGGATGGGGAGCTGGAAAGGGGATGGAGTGGGAAGATGACCTTCCCCTGGGGTTCACTCATCCTGCAGCCAATCTTCTTTCCACCCATCCACAGCCAAACTCCTCTTGATGTTCAGATGCTCCTCTTCTCTCCTCCTCTGCCATGCTGCTCTTCTGCTCCTCTGCTCTTCTGCTCATGGAACCTAAAGTTTGGGCTTTATATGGGTACATCATATGGGGGTGTGGTGGGCCAAAAGGGAACATTCGGGCTTGAAAATAGGAATGCCTGTTCCCATTTAGGGCCATGGGTTTCCAGGCTTTAGGGTGGGGCCTTTGCTGGTGAACTGCTCTCTTCCACCTGGAATTTTTTCCTGCCTCCTATCTGTATCAGTGTAAACAATTAAAAAAAAAAAAATTTACATTTTTTTTTGTAAAAAATACTGTAAATTCTTTTTTAATGTTAATATTCTTACTTTACTTCTCTTTCCCCAGCCATTTATGTATATCTAAGATTTCTGTGAACACAGTTATATTCTTCTATGGAAGATACCTTTCTTAAAAACTATAAAGAAAAACTCTTATGTATTTACTTACTTTTAGCCTAAGGATAGAGAAGCCAATTTAGGAATAATGTGATGGTGAAGAGATAAAAGTAAAAAATAAAAACATCATGCTAGTGCTGTTATAATATGTAATTAGTGTGGTCTAAGACTGTATTTTTCAAAATTTTAAAGGTATGTTTTATGGAATATTATTTGAGCTGTCCTGACATCTTCAAATTACACACACACACACACACGCATGCACACACACACACACACACAAAATTTTTGCTTAAAAATTGTCTTGTAAACTGCTGCTGTTTTTGAATTATAAAATTTCACATTAACCTGTTAAATGCCATGTCAAACCTAAGAGTAAATAATCTTTTTTTTAACCAAGGGTCTCCCCAAATTTATTTGGCCGAAAATCCTGTCTTTCATTTTATGCCTACTAATAACGTCTAGAAATAGAACTCAAAATTCACATTGGGAAACTATTCTAAACATATATTCAAAGCCAAAAGAAAGAGATTTACTGTACCCAATTTGGAAGGACAATGAGAATAACGATAGGTTAGGTTAGAGGAACTTGAAATACTGTAGGCAAGCAATGATGAGGATTGGAATTAAGGCCACAAAATGGGATAGATTCAAGAGATGCCCATGATAGGGCTTTGAACTGATCTGATTTAGTGACTATCCAATGAAAAATAAGGAGTCACATATATCAGGTCTGGTTTGAGTGATTGGTTAAACTGTGGTATTATAACTTGCCAAATGGAGGTCTGGAAGAAAAATTGTCAGAGTAAGAATGTGAGTTCACTTTTGAACTGTTGGCTGCGAAATATTTGGGATTCATTCAGGTCATTTTTTCCAATAGGAGCTAGAAATAGAGGTTTAGAGCATAAGAAATAAAGAACAAAAGCCTCAGAAAAGATATAAATGTCAAAGTCATTGTGTGATATGAAGCTCCCAGGATATGGATGAGACCGTAGATGACTTAATCTTCAACTGGTAGGGATCCAATTACTTTATTAAGTGTACTAAGTAGAGCAAGATGTTGAAAATGTACACTATATTTTGCTACTATAAATCTTGTTTTTGAAAAAACTAAAAGATAAGTAAATACAAATAAAATTACCAACATATTAAATGTTTTCAGTATTACCTGTGGCAAGGGGCTCATGATGCTGAAACTACAGTCTCCCACAGAGAAATAGGCAGAATTTAAGAAAGTTAGCTGATAAAGATGTTTTTAATCTTCTCTATGGGTTCATGCCAACAAATATTACATTAAGCTTATGAATACATTAATCAAGAAAAGAGGTGTTGAGTAATGATTCACTCAGAACTTAAATAATCCTGTGATCTATTTGAAGCAGCCTGACACCATTATAGGAAATGGTAAATGTGTTTCCTGTTAAACATTTGCTCAGTTCATTTACAGTAATTCCGTATTCCTTCTTAACAATTCGCCTTTGTATCAAACTTGTGTGTTTATATGTAATTTAATAATCAGTGATGCCCACTGATTAATGGCATCTTGAAAAGGTTTGTGTGCTGTCAGGCTAACTGAACCTTGAGTTGGTATCCTTTCTCATTTCTAGAGGATAATAACAGTATTGGCTAATGTGGGTAAAAGCACCTACTCTGTGCCATATTTTAGTAGAAACTTAGCACATAGAATCTGTCAAATCATCCTTGTAAAATAAGTTTTTTAAAATTGTTCTTTAAATACCTAGAAACTGAAGCTGTGTGGGAGTTAATGTTTAAAGTTACAAAATCAGTAAGAGTCAGAGCTCAATTTTGATTATGGGGTTGAATGATTCTACAGTCTGTAATTTTTCCATTGCTTCATGCTTCCTACATATGGAAGATTAGAAAACAAAATATTGGAAGAGGAATTATCCCTTTCCATGTCAACTAATTACATCCCACAGAGAGGTTTACATGTAAACCTTCATACTCTATTTTCCTTTATTTTTGTAATAGCAATAAACACAAACTAATACACGTGAGTAAGATTGTTGTTTTTGAGCTTCACTTTCTTCCAGAAAAACCACTTGAGTAATGGTGGGCTTTGATAAATACTATGGAAGTTAAGGAAGGAATTGATAACAAAAAATGTATAAGGAATGCCAGACAATTGTTCCAACTTGGGAACTGGTTTTGATCCCTATAGGAAAACACTGGTGCTGCCTTTTCTAGAAAAATCTTATTATAGTATTTTTTTAAACAAGGGAAGTTGAGAATACATTTAATATTCCATAAAACTGCTCTGCTCTGATTTTAGAAACATCAGAGAAGGAAGGCATCAGTTATTAGATCATTTATTCAAAATATTTTAAGCAAATTAAGCATTGATTTCTTTATCATATATGATGAGTTGTTGAACTTAAGAGAGGATCTGGATATCAGAGAAATGCGCAACTCTTTGCCCATGAAAAGTTATTTATTCTGGTTCTTTTAATTTGCTTTACCCCATGAAATTTATTATGGCTTCCATGTCAGTATGCTGTGGGGTTAACTTTTTAAATTTATATTTAAAATAACTGAATATTATCTTAGAGCCCCGATATTCATAAAAATTTACCTCAAAATTTGTTGTTGTCAGTATCTTACAGTCACTCACATTGATCTATTTTTCTTCAAATACATGTTTAAAATGAATTCTCACAGATAAGTAAGGTAAGTAGAATTGAAAACAAATTTAGCCAAAGGAAAGAAGATATGTGAAAATATTTACATGAAGTTGCCTTAAATGGTACTGACACGCATTAAGAAATGTGGTATATAAAAGAAACTTTCCTTATCTCTAGGTGGAATATCCATAGTCATTCTAAATGTTTTTTGATAAGTTTTGACATTTTGAAATGAAAGTTATTTTAACAAAAACCACATTCAAGAAAGATGCTTAAACATTTTAAATGATGCCTAATGTAGTGAATATATTGTTTCTCTTACAGATAGAGATTTTACCAAATGACAGTTTTAGTATGTCATGAAAAAATACTAAGAATTATAGTATGAATTAAATGTTTGCATTTTAGAGGTAGAAGAGAATAATGAAACACATAGTATGCAAATACATCCTTCAATTAAATAAAACTGTCATCTCTAATGCTTTTATTAATGCCTTACCAAGTTTGTTTCCATTCACTGTGGTTGGTTATAACCAAAGAGATAACTGTTTACAATCTTCTTTGAGTAAAAATCAGAAATGTAAGCATTCATACAGTAAATTATTTTCAGGAATATATTACTGATTAATGATTGCTATTTTAACTCAAAACTCATTTTGAAGGGACAAAATAACAATGCTTAGCACTTTTATAATGTTTTTCGTCTTCAAATAATTCAATTAATTAATTCTAATCTTTACAACACCTCTAAGAGGTGGCAAATTGGCTAGAACTGTTTCCCCATACTGATATAATTATTATGATGTGCATGTATATTAAAATCACAGTATTTTACTTCTTAAATTTGTTTGTAGTTTCAGATAATATAAATCATCTCACATTCAGTTAGTTAAAAAAATAATGTTGTAAAATGAAAACAGATTCGAAATAATGTTTGGTAATACTTTAGGAGAAATTCCATACAGACTTTAGCTTTGGATTTTCCCTTTTGTGGAGGGGAACATATTTGAAGTTGTGGAGCATGTGGAGCATGATGGGTCCAGGACCCGAGGGACCCTAGATTCTAGCCTTAGTTTTTTCATTAACTCCCTGTCTGACCTTGAAACTTATTTTTCTCAGCTACAAGGTAGTGATAATGTTACCTGCCTGGCATTTATCACAGGGATGTTTGATGGTTCAATGTAACAATGTATGTGAAAACAATTTATTACCTTACAGTATTTTTCAATATAATTGATATATTTTTATAAAATGAAAGACAACTAATATAAAATATATTCCTATGGACATAAATAGAGATGTAGGAGATTGCATTTTAGTTTATTGATTCAGCATTTTACAAATGTATTTATTGAGTGTCTAGTATTACAGAGAGCACACACAGTTGACATATGAAGAGCGTATATGGAGTGGATGGGTTGTATATGGTTAAGCTAGATGTAGATATTCATTATGAGTCCATTGGGGCTGGCATATCCCAGAATTTTTCTTAATTTTTCCGTTCAAAGAAGAAAGCTAGGGACTGATACTCCTCTGAATGGATATTATTTATTAATGGGGAGAAATATATGGGTCTCATCATTTTCATCATGTTTAACTGTAACAAGTTAAAATTCATCAAAATGAAGATTTCAGAGTATAGTGTTGTGCAGTGATATATGTGGTATCACTTCAGGACCTCTGTCTACTGGCATGAGCCCCTTCCATTTTCACTTGAAATGCACCTTTTGAGAGGTATTGCCTTAGTTAAAAATCTTTTTTCCTCCTTAGGGTAGAATGGCTTCTAGCTTAGGCATTTCCATCTTCATTTATCTTTTGGTTTTTCCTCCTTCCTTGTGGATCACTCCTTCTGAGGCTCCTTTATTGGTCATTCCTTATCTGATAGACCTCTAAAATTGAGAAGCTCCAGAACTCAGTACTCAGGCCCTTTTTCTGTCTACATTGACTACCTTGGTGCTCATAGTCATTGCTGTGACTGCAATGCTGTAAACACTCAAATACAATAATCAATTTTATATCTCTTGCATACACTTCTCCCATGATCTCCAGAATCATGTTTTTAATACTTATTCATCATTTCAGCTTGGATAAATCTCATATGCATCTCAACCTTCAGAGGTTTAAGCAGTAATCCTGACTCTCTCCTGTGTTCCCTCCATTCCTCCTAGTTTTTCTCTTTGCAGTCAGTAAATGGCAACTCCGCTCTTCCAGTTACTGAAACAAAGGCCCCAGAATCCCTCTTGATTTCTCTCAGTCACAAATGCTCCACATCTCCTGTTGGCTCTGTTTTCAAAATATATCTACAATTCAGCCACCTCACATCACATCTACCAAGCACATCCTAGCCAAAACCACTATGTGTTCATCCCATCCCAGCAGTTCCAGACTGTTATTCTTACTTCCACCTTTGCCATTATAGAGATTATTCTCAACATATGATACAGATCTGTGGTTCTCAAACTTCACATGAATCAGAATTACCCAGAAGTTTGTTAAAACAGATTGTTGGGCTCTACCCTCAGAATTTGTGATTCAGTAAGTGGGCCACAGAATTGGCACTTCAAAAAAGTTACTGAGTGAATTGAATGTCAATGCTCTAGGGACCACCCATTGAGAATCAGTCATGTAGGGCTTCACTACTCATGGTATGGTCCACTGACCAAACATATCAGCATGACTTGAGCTTTTCAGAAATGTAGAATTTTAGGCTCCACTTCAGACCAACTGAATCACAATCTGATTATTAATAGGATTCCAGGTGATCCTTCTAAACATGACAGTCTCAGAAACACAGATAAAAAAGTATATCCTTCTTTACAGTGAAGAGAAATATTCTTCTTTTACATTTCAAGTCACATTATGTTCTTCCTTTACTCAAAATAGATTTCCTTCTCAATCAGGGTAAAACCCTAAATCCTTACCATGGCTTAGAATGTCTTGCATAACTTAGGCTTCCTGCAAAACCCTCTGATTTCTCCTCCTACGATTCATCTGCTGATTCTCTGTTCTCCTACCCGCTTGGTCAACTTGCTCTTCCTTGAACTCAACCATGTTCTGACTCAGGGCTTTGTCACTGCCTTTTTTCCTCAGTCTAAAATGCTCTTTCCCCAAAAGCCATAGGATTTATCCCCTCACTTCCTTGGGCTCCATTCAGGAGTCATCTTAGCAATGAAGACTTTTTTCCCCTAAAATATTTGGTAACAGTCCCCCTTCCCAACCTGACACTCCATGTATTTCTTAACCTGCTTTAATTTTCAGTCTGTAATATATTACCCTCTGAAATACTACATATTTGTTTACTAGCTTATTTTGTTTCTAGAAGACAATTTCTTTTGGCAGAAGTACTTTGACACTTTTTTTCCCTTTTGTTTGACTCTTTTGTTCACTTTTGTGTGTCCAATGCCTACAACAGTGCTAGGCATATAATAGTAGTCAAATATTTGTTGAATTTATAAATATGAATGAGCTTTGAAAATCTTTTCTTAGGGTTGGATTTTTAATGGGAAGACATAAGAGTATGCCAGTATGAAAGTATTGAGAAGAAAAACAAGTAAGGTGGTTTCAGGTCTAAAATTTAACAGCAAGAAAAGGACAACCAGAAGTCAGACTTCTTCTCCATCACAATTTCTTTAGGTTTTTATTAATGAGAAAATTAAATTGTAACTACATATAGATGTTATGTATAAGATATATTTCCTCCAGTTTTATCTTCTATCCGAGGATGATAGACCAAAATGATGAAAAGTTGCTAATGTATTTACTGTCTCCTTAAAATAAATGACCACAAATGATCTCAGTTATGAGATCATTTCTTCACTGTAAAGAATAATATTTTTATCTGTGTTTCTGAGACTGTCATATTTAGAAGGATCACCTGGAATCATATTAATATTCAGATTGTGATTTAGTGGGTCTGAAGTGGAGCCTAAAATTCTACATTTCTGAAAATTCTTTGTTTTTGGCTAAAGAATTTTAAATTAATAGTGATAAGGTCCAACAGTGTGTACAGTTGGAAAGGGGTAGCCAGTGGGAAAATACTGGGATTAGTGTTGGGACTGTTTTTATTTAATGCCTTTGCTAATGATCTGGAAGAAACAGTGAGAATCTCATTAATTAAATTCACTGGTTTACTAAATTAAGAAGTATCAGTGATACCAAGGAAGAAAAAATGCAGAAGGACATACAGGAGTCAGACAAAGTGGAGACAAATGAATTAGAGTTCCATCTACAAAAAAAAATTCAGATTGAAATATTTAAGACATATTTAAGCAATTCTTTACGCTGTTAATATTCATTTGATGATGTTAGCATTGATAATGTTGATGAAGACATTTTACTTTGATTTCTGACTAATCTGTGTCAAGAGTGGGTCAACTGCTGTCATTTTATGCAAGAACCCATCATGTTGGACACTATGTGTAATAAGGGAAAAATCTTATTTCTAAACTATAATTAAATCTACATTTACATATGTCCAGTGGTATTAAATAGCGATGGTTCACATGAGGAAGCAAGTGAAGCAAATTCTTCCTATGGGAAGGGATTTTGAGGGCAGCATTTAGACAATGGATCACAGTTAGAAGGACAGATGGTTCTGACCTCAAGACATCTTTCAGGTTATATTCTGCCCCAGCCTCCATGGATTTATTTCTGAATCCCAGTGTAAAATTTTCGCAGTATTCATTAAATCGATTAGGTCAAATCTTATATATTCAGCAATCAATGGTCAGATATTGGCAATTTCTCATGGCTGAACTAATGTGCTGTTTGGTATAAGAACTTTGAAGTCACAAGGTAATAGCTACCGTGCTTCTCCAGGTACTCATTTCTACTTACAAGAGACCCTCTCAGCTTCAGTTCAGACATCAGGAACTGCTGGTGAGCAGCAAATGCAGTGCTTATTTCTGCTAAGCACTGAAACTTCTAGTAAGAGTTAGCAGCTGGAAGAAGACAGAAGGAAAATAAATTTCAAGAAGTGCCCTAAGGTTGTGTGTAGTGGCTCATTCCTGTAATCACAGCTACTGGGGAGACTGAGACAGGAAGATCACTTGAGCCCAGGATTTCGAGGCTGCAGTGAGTTATGATGGTGCCACAGTACTCCAGCCTGGGTGACAAAGTGAGATACCATCTCTTAAAAGGAAAAAGAAGTGCCTTAGAAGACTAACTTATCGATGAAAAAGACTTAAGGATTCCTTAAAGTATTTAAGTATTAAGTATTTAAGGATTTAAGGATTCCTTAAGTATTTCAGGTAATTTTTAGTATTGATGATATTTGGGGTCTATTTATAATAGTATTTATAATTCTTATTTTCATGTGTATATTTTGCCCCAGGCTCTCATAAGGTTGAAAATATAGTTATGCAAAAAGTAAGGAACAAAAGTAAGGTAGAAATACGGTCTGAAGGACTTCAGGAATTCTGTGATTTGGTTTAAGACTGTAATTACCATGCTTTTCCTGCCTGATCTCCTGTAAAATGTATCTATGGCAGCAGGTAATATTCTCAGGCAAAATACTGCTTAATTCTGAACTACAGAAAGATCTGTGGTTCTCAGAATTCAGGTAGAAACATAATATTGTTGGTGTTAATGTTATTGCGTACATATATGGGAACATTTAGGAAAATACACTGTTGGAGCTCTTTTGGACTAGCATGATTACAAAACCATGTGTTCTCTATCAGGTGAGCCAGTAGAGCTTTCTGGCTTCTAGCATTCTGCAGCCTTAGATGGAATGATGCACAGGAGAAATGAGTGCAAATATGCACACCAGCATTCCATTTAGAGTGTCCCTGTTTTGTACCATGTGTGAGGGACATCAGGCAACACACTGTATCACTCTGATTCTCAGCTGCCTAACCTGTAAAATGACAGAATTGCACCAGATGCCGTGAATTGCAATTTTTCCAACCATAATATTCTATTGCACTATATACTGATACTTTTAGTGGAATATTACATGTCCTCTATTGGAATATTACATGTCCTCTACATTGATTCACCAGAGAGTAGTTTTATAAGTGAAATAATAAAAACTTCAGCTACAAATTACTAATAACAATAACAAATAGCGAGTATTTAATAATGAGTGGTTACTATGTGCCAGTAGTCATGCTAAGGATTATCATGTATCTTCTGAGATTTCTTTGAGCAGTGTTTAAAGGAATCAGAGAAGACACAAACAAATGGGAAAACATCCCATGTTCATGAATAGAAAGAATCAGTATCATTAAAATAGCTACACTGCCCAAAGCAATTTACAGATTCGATGCTGTTCTTATCAAACTACCAATGACACTCTTCACAGAACTAGAAACAACTATTTTAAAATGCACATGGAACCATAAAAGAGCCTGAAAAGCCAAAGCAATCCTACGCATAAAGAACAAAGCTAGAGGCATGACATTACCTGACTTCAAACAATACTAAAAGGCTTACAATAACCAAAACAGCATGGTACTGGTACACAAACAGGCACATAGCCCAGAAATAAGGCCACACATCTATGATCATCTGATCTTCAGCCAAGCTGACAAAAACAAGCAATGGAGAAAAGACTCCCTATTCAATAAATGGTTCTGAGACAGCTAACTAGCCATATGCAGAATGTTGAAGCTGGACCCCTTATACCTTACACAAAAATCAATTTAAGATGGATTAAAGACATAAATGTAAAATCCCAAACTATAAAATTCCTGGAAGACAACCAAGGCAATACCATCCTGGACATATTAGTGGAAATAAGCAAAGATTTCATGGCAAAGATACCAAAAGCAATCACAGGAAAAGCAAAGACTGACAAGTGAGATCAAATTAAGAGCTTCTGACAGCGAAAGAAACTATCAACAGAGTAAAGAGACAACCTACAGAATGGGAGAAAACTTTTGCCAACTATGCATCTGACAAAGGTTTTATATCCAGCATCTATAAGAAACTTAAATTTACAAGAGAAAAACAACTCCATTAAAAAGTGGGCAAAGGACATGAACAGACAAACTTCTCAAAAGAAGACATATATGCGGCCAACAAGCAAATAAAAAAAGCTCAATGTCACTGGTCATTAGAGAAATGCACACCGAAACCACAATGAGATACCATCTCACACCAGTCAGAATGGCTATTATTAAAAAGTCCAAAAATAACATGTTGGCAAGGTTGTAGGCAAAAAACCAGAATTCTTATTTACTGTCGGTGGGAGCGTAAATTAGTTCAACCATTGTGGGGGAATGCAGTTTGGTGATTCCTTAAAGAGCTAAAAACAGAACTGCATTCAACCCAGCAATCCCATTACTGGGTATACAACCAGAGGAATAGGAATCATTTTACTATAAAGACACATTCATGCGAATGTTCATTGCAGTATTATTCACAAAAGCGAAGACATGGAATCAACCTAAATGCCCATCAATGTCCGACTGGATAAAGAAAATGTGGTACATATACACCATGGAAAACTAGGCAGGGATAAAAAAAGAACGACATTCTGTATTTTATGGGAACACGGATGGAGCTAGAGGCTATCATCCTTTGCAATCTGATGCAGGAACAGAAAACCAAATACCACGTGTTCTCATTTATAAGTGGGAGCTAAATGATAAGAACTTATGTCCACCAAAAGGGAAACAACAGACCCTGGAGTCTGCTTAAAGGGGGAGCAATGGAGGAGGGAGTGGAACAGAAAAGATAACTATTGGACACTGGGCTTAATACCGGGATAATTAATAATCTGTACAACAAACACCTGTGACACATATTTACCTATGAAATAAACCTTCACATGTACCCCCAAGCCCAAAATAAAAGTTAAAAATAGTTTATGAATTGTTTGATTTGATTTAAATCTTAAATATTGTAAGGGTTCATTTAGTTCTCTTAATAAATTGTAGAGTAACATGGTCTTAAAGATCATGGCTGGGAGGGTTAGAATTAGAACTCAGAGCTCCCGAATCCTTTTGAAATTTTTATCATTCCCCTGCCTGATTGCAAACACTGCCTTTTTCTGTCATAGAGAGATGCTTTCCTACCTGTCTTATAATGGAAAATGCAACGAATAAAACAGAAATAAGGAAGAAATGTAATTGTAACACATAATTACAGTCTGTGATTTTTAAATGCATGTTCATAAATTGAAGCAGTAAGGTAAGATGGCTTTTCTTCTTGCACAACTAGAAAGATGCCATCAATACAATGCACTCTATCTTTTTCTACATATCTAAAAAAAATAGAATGTAGATTAACTTTATCAAGATCCCCTATTGCTAGTCTATCTAAAAACACTGCCTAAAAGGTCAGTTACAGCGCTATCTCCCTGGCTTTACATCGTGTTTAATTTTATGATGAACACCTAAGAGAAGCATGATATATTAAAGCACTTTCTCCATTCTTTTAAAACATCAAAACATAGTGTTTGGACCATTGATTTTTGTCCAAGTATCCTCTCTTTAGTATTTCATAAACTTTATTCAGAAAAAGTAATTGGTAGTTCCAGCCTCTTTATTCTCACAGCTGCCAAACTTCTCTAATCTGGAGTAGTCAACCATCCTTAACAGGTGATTAATAGCAAGGCAAAAAGTGCTATTGGACACCTGGAGAGTGAAGTTAAGTGCAACGTATTGAGCAGCTGAGAACATTTCTTGACAGATTTTGTTTTAGGTAAAAATGTGATTACATTTTCTTTCAGAGATTTCTTAAAACATATATTGTAAGGGAAAGAAAATTCATATGGTATTGATTTATTTAAATGTTTCAAAAATTAGATATTGGGAAAGCCTCTTGTATTTATATTTTTCTTAGAGAGGGAACATTTTATTTCACCAAGAATAAAAAGAAAAAAAAGCCTGAAATTCATGTTTAGTTCCAAATTTAAAGTCAGAATTGACATGGTTTTAAAAACATGACCAAACAAAAATAAGTTTGTAGTTTCAAAGAATAATGTAAGCTTTAGAAGGAAGCAGGCAAGCTGTTTCTCTGGAAGACTCCTTATTCCCTTAGTCAAAACAGAGCAGCAAACAAATAAACAGTAGTAGCACCAAATGGTAGTTCTGTATAAAACTCTACTGAATTTACAGCTTTAGTGATACAAGACTGGGTATCAATTCATGGTTTCTTTTTCTTTATATGCAACAAAACAAAAGAACTCTGTTAACAGGGGTAATGAATTGTGTGGGCTGTAATTGCTATCCTGTCGGTAACTGTTACTTGCTTACAATGCTTCAGTGTTAGCTGGAATTAGGTTGTACTCTGCAGCCTACTAATCCATACTTATTACTAAACAGAGGAGAAAGGGGGCTATTACCACCTTCCAGAGGTGTTGTTAAAAAGCATCTTTACCCTGGATGCACATCTAAAGTATTACCTGGCTTTACCCAGTTTTGAATAATTTTTGTAACTACTCAAAAAAAATACAAATGCTTAAATCTCACAATATGAGGTATATGGTTATCTTATATAAATAATATTTAGGGATTTGTTATACATCTCAGATATGGCCCTGAGAATTTAGAAACACTGATTTGTTTCTCATTCGATTTCTTTATCTTTATTACCTTGACCTTTGCTCTCAACACTTTTCTAATCAAAACCTGTTACTTTTTTAAAAATCTCCAGCTTTATCGAGGTATAACTGACAAATAAAATAGATATATTCAGCGTATGCAATGTGATGATTTGATATATGTATACACTGTAAATTATCACAATCAAATTAATTGGCATATTCGTCACCTCACACAGTTGCCGTGTGTGTGCACACAAGTGTAATAAGGAATGATCTTCCTAGAAGTATTCATGACAGTATTATTAGCTATAGTCACCATGCTGTATATTAGATCCTCAGAAGTATTCATCTAAGTGAAAGTTTTTGTGTACCCTTTAACCAATATCTCTTCATTTCCCCTACTCCAGGCCGCTGGTAGCCACTGTTCTACTTTCTGCTTCTATGAGTTTTACTTTTTTAGATTCCACATATAAGTGAGATTTTACAGTATTCGTCTTTCTGTATCTGGCTTACTTCACTAAACATAGTGTCTGCTAGGTTCATCCATGTTGTCACAAATGGTAGGACTTTCTTCTTTCAATGGCTTAATAATATTCTATTGTGTATACACACGTATACACACATCACATTTTCTTTACTCAGTTGTTGATGGACTTAGATTATTTCTATATCTTGATTATTATACATAATCATGCAGTGAATATGGGAACACTGATATCTCTTCAAAATACTGATTTAATTTCTTTATTTCTTTTGTGTATGCATATAGAAGTGGAAATGCTGGATCATATGGTAGTTCTATTTTTAATTTTTTGAGGAACCTTCACACTTCATGCCCTTCATACTTCATACCCTTCATACCCACCAGGAGTGTGCAAGGATTCCCTCTTCTCCACATACCCACCAACACATATATCTTACCTTTTTGATAGTAGCCATGCCAACAAGTGTGGGTTATGGGTTTCATGTGTTTTTCTCTGATGATTAGTGATGTTAAACACATTTTGATAAACTGGGCATTTTTATGTCTTCTCTGGAAAAATGTCTATTCAAGTGTTGATCACTTTTGAAAAATGGGTTTATTAGTTTTCCTTGCCTTCAAGTTGTATGAGTTTCATACATACTTTGGATATTACTCTTTTATGAGTTATATGATGTACAAATATATTATCCCATTACATAGCTTGTCTCTTCACTCTGTTGATTGTTTCATTAGCTGTGTAGAAGGTTTTCAGTTTGAGGTAATGCCACTTGTCTATTTTTGCATGTGCTGCCTGTGTTTTTTATGTCATATCCAAATAAATATTGCCAAGACCTATGTCAATTAGATTTTTTCCCCTATGTTTTCTTCTAGGAGTTTTAGAGTTTCAGATCTTACATTTAAGCCTTTTATCCATTTTGAGCTTATTTTTAAACTATGTGGTGTAAAATAAAGGTCAAATGCTATTATTTTGCCTATGAATATTCACTTGTCCCAATACCATTTACAGAAGAGATTTTCCTCTGCCCTTTGTTTATTCTTGGTGCTCTCATCAAAGATTAGTTGACTGAATATAGTTGAGTTTATTTCTTGGCTATTTTGTGTCACTGGTCTATTTGTCTGTTATTATGCCAGTACCATACTGTTATGATTACAATAACTTTGTACTATAGTTTGAAATCAGGAAGAATGATACCTTCAGCTTTCTTCTTATGTTTTTCCAAATTGCTTTGGCTATTCAGTATCTTTTATGGCTCCATGTACATTTTAGGATCTTCCTTTCTATTTCTGTGAAAATCGCCATTGGAAATGTGATAGGAATTTTGTTGGACTTACAGATTACTTTAGAGAGTGTGGTCATTTTATAATATCAATACTTCCTGTCCATAAGCATGGAATATCTTTCCATTTACTTGTATCTTTAATTTTTTTCATCAATGTTTCCTATTTTTCAGTATATAGATTTTTCACCTCATTTGGTTAAATGTATTCCTAAATATTTTTTCCTGCTATTGCAAATGAGGTTGTCTTATTTTTTCAAATAGTTATTAGTGTTAGAAATGCTACTGATTTTTGTATATAAATTTTGCATCCTGCAAATTTACTGAATATATTTATTCTAACAGTTTTCTGGGAGAGACCAGGATTTTCTGTATATAAGATCGTGTCACCTGCCAACAGAGATAATTTAACAAATTTTCTGATATGCATGCCCTTTATTTCTTTTCTTACCCAATTTCTGAATAGGACTTCTAGCTCCATGTTGAGTGGAAGTGGCAAGGGTAGTTACCCTTGTCTTGTTCCTGATCTTAGAGGAACAATTCTTGCCTTCCAGTAAAAAAAAAATCACTTGATCATGGGGTATGATCTTTTTAGCATGCTGTTGACTTTTGTTTGAAGTGTTTTGTTAAAAAGTTTGTGTCTATGTTCATCAGGAATATAGCCTATAATTTTCTTTTAATATCATTTTTATATGACTTCAATATCAGTATAATGCTGGCCTTGCAGTTTGCAAGTTTTCCCTCCTCTTAAATTTTTTTGGAAGAGCTTTGGAAGGATTGGTGTTAATTCTTTTTTAAATGCTTGGTAGAGTTCACTTGAGAAGCCATCAGATCCTGAAGTTTTTGGTGTTGGAAAGTTGTAAATTACTGAGTGAATCTCCTTACTTGTTTTTAGTCTGTTTAGATTTTCTGTTTTTTCATGATTCAATCTTGGTAAATTGTAAATTTCTGTGAAGTTATACATTTTTTTCTAAGTTATCCTATTAGCATATAGTTGCTCATGGTAGTCTCTTATGATTCTTTGTATTTCCTTTTTTTTTTCTTTTTTTAAAATTATTATTATACTTTAAGTTCTAGGGTACATGTGCATAACGTGCAGGTTTGTTACATATGTACACTTGTGCCATGTTGGTGTGCTGCACCCATCAACTCGTCAGCACCCATCAACTCGTCCTTTACATCAGGTATAACTCCCAAGGCAATCCCTCCCCCCTTCCCCCTCCTCATAATAGGCCCCGGTGTGAGTCCATGTGATGTCATTGTTCAGTTCCCACCTATAAGTGAGAACATGCAGTGTTTGGTTTTGTGTTCTTGCGATAGTTTGCTGAGAATGATGGTTTCCAGCTGCATCCATGTCCCTACAAAGGACACAAACTCATCCTTTTTCATGGCTGCATAGT